>NC_081368.1:74408016-74585516 GCF_030684315.1 Stegostoma tigrinum
CCCCCCGCAGCCCTGACCCGCTCACGAGGACTGGCCCCCGCAGCCCTGACCCCATGACAGGTATTTGCCCCCGCAGCCCTGACCCGCTCACGAGGACTCGCCCCCGCAGCCCTGACCCGCTCACGGGGACTGGCCCCCGCAGCCCTGACCCAATGTCAGCTATTTGCCCCCGCAGCCCTGACCCGCTCACCGGCACTGGCCCCCGCTGCCCTGACCCCATGTCAGCTATTTGCCCCCGCAGCCCAGACCCGCTCACTGGGACTGGCCCCCGCAGCCCTGACCCCATGACCGGTATTTGCCCCTGCCGCCCTGACCCGCTCACGGGGACTGGCCCTCCCCGCCCTCACCCGCTCACGGGGACTGGCCCCCGCAGCCCTGACATGCTCACAGGGACTGGCCCCCGCAGCCCTGTCTCACTGACATCTATTTGCCCGCGAAGCCCTGACACGCTCACGGGGACTGGCCCTCCCCGCCCTCACCCACTCACGGGGACTGGCCCCCGCAGCCCTGACACGCTCACGGGGACTCGCCCCCGCAGCCCTGTCGCACTGACATCTATTTGCCTCCGCAGCCCTGACCCGCTCACAGGGACTTGCCCCCGCAGCCCTGTCGCGCTCACGGGGACTTGCCCCCCGCAGCCCTGTTGCGCTCACAGGGACTTGCCCCCCGCAGCCCTGTCGCGCTCACGGGGACTGGCCCCCCGCAGCCCAGTCGCGCTCACGGGGACTGGCCCCCAGCAGCCCTGCCGTGCTCACGGGGACTGGCCCCCCGCAGCCCTGTCGCGCTCGCTGGGACTGGCCCCCCCGCAGCCCTGTCGCGCTCGCTGGGACTGGCCCCCCGCAGCCCTGTCGCGATCTCTGGGACTGGCCCCCCGCAGCCCTGTCGCGCTCGCTGGGACTGGCCCCCCGCAGCCCTGTCACGCTCGCTGGGACTGGCCCCCCGCAGCCCTGTCGCGCTCGCTGGGACTGGCCCCCCGCAGCCCTGTCGCACTCACCGGCACTGGCCCCCGCAGCCCTGACCCCATGACAGCTATATGCCCCCGCAGTCCTGACCCGCTCACGGGGACTGGCCCCCGCGGCCCTGACCCGCTCACGGGGACTGGCCCCCGCAGCCGTGACCCGCTCACGGGGACTGACCCCCGCAGCCCTGACCCGCTCACGGGGACTGACCCCCGCAGCCCTGACCCCATGACAGCTATTTGCCCCCGCCGCCCTGACCCGCTCACGGGGACTGGCCCCCGCAGCCCTGACCCAATCACGGGGACTGGCCCCCGCCGCCCTGACCCGCTCACGAGGACTGGCCCCCGCAGCCCTGACCCCATGACAGGTATTTGCCCCCGCAGCCCTGACCCGCTCACGAGGACTCGCCCCCGCAGCCCTGACCCGCTCACGGGGACTGGCCCCCGCAGCCCTGACCCAATGTCAGCTATTTGCCCCCGCAGCCCTGACCCGCTCACCGGCACTGGCCCCCGCTGCCCTGACCCCATGACAGCTATATGCCCCCGCAGTCCTGACCCGCTCACGGGGACTGGCCCCCGCGGCCCTGACCCGCTCACGGGGACTGGCCCCCGCAGCCCTGACCCTCTCACGGGGACTGACTCCCGCAGCCCTGACCCGCTCACGGGGACTGACCCCCGCAGCCCTGACCCCATGACAGCTATTTGCCCCCGCCGCCCTGACCCGCTCAAGGGGACTGGCCCCCGCCGCCCTGACCCGATCACGGGGACTGGCCCCCGCCGCCCTGACCCGCTCACGAGGACTGGCCCCCGCAGCCCTGACCCCATGACAGGTATTTGCCCCCGCAGCCCTGACCCGCTCACGAGGACTCGCCCCCGCAGCCCTGACCCGCTCACGGGGACAGGCCCCCGCAGCCCTGACCCAATGTCAGCTATTTGCCCCCGTAGCCCTGACCCGCTCACCGGCACTGGCCCCCGCTGCCCTGACCCCATGACAGCTATTTGCCCCCGCAGCCCAGACCCGCTCACTGGGACTGGCCCCCGCAGCCCTGACCCCATGACAGGTATTTGCCCCCGCCGCCCTGACCCGCTCACGGGGACTGGCCCTCCCCGCCCCCACCCGCTCACGGGGACTGGCCCCCGCAGCCCTGACACGCTCACAGGGACTGGCCCCCGCAGCCCTGTCTCACTGACATCTATTTGCCCGCGAAGCCCTGACACGCTCACGGGGACTGGCCCTCCCCGCCCTCACCCGCTCACGGGGACTGGCCCCCGCAGCCCTGACACGCTCACGCGGACTCGCCCCCGCAGCCCTGTCTCACTGACATCTATTTGCCTCCGCAGCCCTGACCCGCTCACGGGGACTCGCCCCCGCAGCCCTGTCGCGCTCACAGGGACTTGCCCCCCGCAGCCCTGTTGCGCTCACAGGGACTTTCCCCCCGCAGCCGTGTCACGCTCACAGGGACTTGCCCCCCGCAGCCCTGTCGCGCTCACGGGGACTGGCCCCCCGCAGCCCTGTCGCGCTCACGGGGACTGGCCCCCAGCAGCCCTGCCGCGCTCACGGGGACTGACCCCCGCAGCCCTGACCCGCTCACGGGGACTGACCCCCGCAGCCCTGACCCCATGACAGCTATTTGCCCCCGCCGCCCTGACCCGCTCACGGGGACTGGGCCCTCGCAGCCCTGACCCGCTCACGGGGACTGGCCCCCGCAGCCCTGACCAGCTCACGGGGACTGGCCCCCGCATCCCTAACCAGCTCACGGGGACTGTCCCCCGCAGCCCTGACCCGCTCACGGGGACTGGCCCCCCGCAGCCCTGTCGCGCTCACGGGGACTGGCCCCCCGCAGCCCTGTCGCGCTCACGGGGACTGGCCCCCCGCAGCCCTGTCGCGCTCACGGTTACTGGCCCCCCGCAGCCCTGTCGGGCTCACGGGGACTGGCCCCCCGCCGCCCTGTCGCGGTCACGGGGACTGGCCCCCAGCAGCCCTGTCGCGCTCACGGGGACTGGCCCCCAGCAGCCCTGTCGCGCTCACGGGGACTGGCCCCCCGCAGCCCTGTCGCGCTCGCTGGGACTGGTCCCCCCGGCAGCCCTGTCGCGCCCGCTGGGACTGGCCCCCCGCAGCCCTGTCGCGCTCGCTGGGACTGGCCCCCCGCAGCCCTGTCGCGCTCGCTGGGACTGGCCCCCCGCAGCCCTGTCGCGCTCGCTGGGACTGGCCCCCCGCAGCCCTGTCGCGCTCACCGGCACTGGCCCCCGCAGCCCTAACCCCATGACAGCTATATGCCCCCGCTCACGGGGACTGGCCCCCGCAGCCCTCACCTGCTCACGGGGACTGGCTTCCGCAGCCCTGACCCGCTCACCCGGACTGACCCCCGCAGCCCTGACCCGCTCACGGGGACTGACCCCCGCAGCCTTGACCCCATGACAGCTATTTGGCCCCGCCACCCTGAACCGCTCACGAGGACTGGCCCCCGCAGCCCTGACCCCATGACAGGTATTTGCCCCTGCAGCCCTGACCCGCTCACGAGGACTCGCCCCCGCAGCCCTGACCCGCTCACGGGGTCTTGCTGCCGCAGCCCTGTCCCGCTGACATCTATTTGCCACCGCAGCCCTGACCCGCTCACGAGGACTGGCCCCCGCAGCCCTGACCCGCTCACGGGGACTGGCTTCCGCAGCCCTGACCCGCTCACGGGGACTGACCCCCGCAGCCCTGACCCGCTCACGGGGACTGACCCCCGCAGCCTTGACCCCATGACAGCTATTTGGCCCCGCCGCCCTGACCCGCTCACGGGGACTCGCCCTCGCAGCCCTGACCCGATCACGGGGACTGGCCCCCGCCGCCCTGAACCGCTCACGAGGACTGGCCCCCGCAGCCCTGACCCCATGACAGGTATTTGCCCCTGCAGCCCTGACCCGCTCACGAGGACTCGCCCCCGCAGCCCTGACCCGCTCACGGGGTCTTGCCGCCGCAGCCCTGTCCCGCTGACATCTATTTGCCACCGCAGCCCTGACCCGCTCACGAGGACTGGCCCCCGCAGCCCTGTCGCGCTCGCTGGGACTGGCCCCCCCGCAGCCCTGTTGTGCTCGCTGGGACTGGCCCCCCGCAGCCCTGTCGCGCTCACTGGGACTGGCCCCCCGCAGCCCTGTCGCGCTCGCTGGGACTGGCCCCCCGGCAGCCCTGTCGCGGTCGCTGGGACTGGCCCCCCGCAGCCCTGTCGCGCTCGCTGGGACTGGCCCCCCGCAGCCCTGTCATGCTCGCTGGGACTTGCGCCCCGCAGCTCTGTCGCGCTCGCTGGGACTGGCCCCCCGCAGCCCTGTCGCGCTCACCGGCACTGGCCCCCGCAGCTATGACCCCATGACAGCTATATGCCCCCGCAGATCTGAACCCGCACACGGGGACCGGCCCCCGCAGCCATGACCCGCTCACGGGGTCTGGCCCCCGCAGCCCTGACCCACTAACGGGGACTGACCCCCGCAGCCCTGACCCGCTCACGGGGACTGGCCCCCGCAGCCCTGACCCCATGACAGCTATTTGCCCACGCCGCCCTGACCCGCTCACGGGGACTGGCCCCCGCAGCCCTGACCCGCTCACGGGGACTGGCCCCCACCGCCCTGACCCGCTCACGGGGAATGGCCCCCGCAGCCCTGACCCCATGACAGGTATTTGCCCCCGCAGCCCTGACCCGCTCACGAGGACTCGCCCCCGCAGCCCTGACCCGCTCACGGGGACTGGCCGCCGCAGCCCTGTCCCGCTGACATCTATTTGCCATCGCAGCCCTGACCCGCTCACGAGGACTGGCCCCCGCAGCCCTGACCCGCTCACGGGGACTGGCCCCCGCAGCCCTGACCCGCTCACGGGGACTGGCCCCCGCAGCCCTGACCCGCTCACGGGGACTGGCCCCCGCAGCCCTGACCCGCTCACCGGCACTGGCCCCCGCTGCCCTCACCCCATGACAGCTATTTGCCCCCGCAGCCCAGACCCGCTCACGGGGACTGGCCCCCGCAGCCCTGACCCCATGACAGGTATTTGCCCACGCCGCCCTGACCCGCACACGGGGACTGGCCCCAGCAGCCCTGACACGCTCACGGGGACTAGCCCCCGCAGCCCTGTCTCACTGACATCTATTTGCCCCCGCAGCCCTGACCCGCTCACGGGGACTTGCCCCCCGCAGCCCTGTCGCTCTCAGAGGGACTTGCCCCCAGCAGCCCTGTCGCGCTTACAGGGACTTGCCCCCCACAGCCCTGTCGCGCTCAGAGGGACTTGCCCCCAGCAGCCCTGTCGCGCTCACAGGGACTTGCCCCCCGCAGCCCTATCGCGCTCACAGGGACATGCCCCCCGCAGCCCTGTCGCGCTCACAGGGACTTGCCCCCCGCAGCCCTGTCGCGCTCACAGGGACCTGCCCCCCCGCAGCCCTGACGCGCTCACAGGGACTTGCCCCCCGCAGCCCTGTCGCGCTCAGGGGGACTTGCCCCCCGCAGCCCTGTCGCGCTCACAGGGACCTGCCCCCCCGCAGCCCTGTCGCGCTCACGGGGACTTGCCCCCCGCAGCCCTGTCGCGCTCAGGGGGACTTGCCCCCCGCAGCCCTGTCGCGCTCACGGGGACTTGCCCCCCGCAGCCCTGTCGCGCTCACGGGGACTTGCCCCCCGCAGCCCTGACCCGCTAACGGGGACTGGCCCCCGCATCCCTGACCCGCTCACGGGGACTGGCCCCCGCAGCCCTGACCCGCTCACGGGGACTGGCCCGCCGCAGCCCTCTCGCGCTCACGGGGACTGGCCCGCCGCAGCCCTCTCGCGCTCTCGGGGACTGGCCCCCCGCAGCCCTGTCGCGCTCGCTGGGACTGGCCCCCCGCAGCCCTGTCGCGCTCGCTGGGACTGGCCCCCCGCAGCCCTGTCGCGCTCACGGGGACTTGCCCCCCGCAGCCCTGACCCGCTAACGGGGACTGGCCCCCGCAGCCCTGACCAGCTCACGGGGACTGGCCCCCGCATCCCTGACCCGCTCACGGGGACTGGCCCCCTGCAGCCTTGACCCGCTCACGGGGACTGGCCCGCCGCAGCCCTCTCGCGCTCACGGGGACTGGCCCCCCGCAGCCCTGTCGCGCTCACGGGGACTGGCCCCCAGCAGCCCTGTCGCGCTCACGGGTACTGGCCCACCGCACCCCTGTCGCGCTCACGGGGACTGGCCCCCCGCAGCCCTTTCGCGCTCACGGGGACTGGCCCCCCGCAGCCCTGTCGCGCTCACGGGGACTGGCCCCCCGCAGACCTGTCGCGCTCACTGGGACTGGCCCCCCGCAGCCCTGTCGCGCTCGCTGGGTCTGGCCCCCCGCAGCCCTGTCGCGCTCGCTGGGACTGGCCCCCCGCAGCCCTGTCGCGCTCGCTGGGTCTGGCCCCCCCACAGCCCTGTCGCGCTCGCTGGGAGTGGACCCCGCAGCCCTGTCGCGCTCGCTGGGACTGGCCCCCTCAGCACTGTCGCGCTCGCTGGGACTGGCCCCCGCAGCCCTGACCCGCTCACGGGGACTGGCCCCCCGCAGCCCTGTCGCGCTCACGGGGACTGGCCCCCCGCAGCCCTGTCGCGCTCACGGGTACTGGCCCCCCCGCAGCCCTGTCGCGCTCACGGGGACTGGCCCCCCGCAGCACTGTCGCGCTCACGGGGACTGGCCCCCCGCAGCCCTGTCGCTCTCACGGGGACTGGCCCCCAGCAGCCCTGTCGCGCTCACGGGGACCGGCCCCCCGCAGCCCTCTCACGCTCACGGGGACTGGCCCCCGCAGCCCTGACCCGCTCACGGGGACTGGCCCCCGCAGCCCTGACCCGCTCACGGGGACTGGCCCCCGCAGCACTGACCCGCTCACGGGCACTGGCCCCCGCAGCCCTGACCAGCTCACGGGGACTGGCCCCCGCAGCCCTGACCCGCTCACGGGGACTGGCCCCTCGCAGCCCTGTCGCGCTCACGGGGACTGGCCTCCCGCAGCCCTGTCGCGCTCACGGGGACTGGCCCCCGCAGGCCTCTCGCGCTCAGAGGGGCTTGCCCCCCGCCGCCCTGTCGCGGTCACAGTGACTTGACCCCTGCAGCCCTGTCGCGCTCACGGGGACTTGCCCCCCGCAGCCCTGTCGCGCTCACGGCGACTTGGCCCCCGCAGCCCTGTCGCGCTCACGGGGACTGGGCCCTCGCAGCCCTGACCCGCTCACGGGGACTGGCCCCCGCAGCCCTGACCAGCTCACGGGGACTGGCCCCCGCAGCCCTGACCCGCTCACAGGGACTGGCCCCCGCAGCCGTGACCCGCTCACGGGGACTGGCCCCCGCAGCCCTGACCCGCTCACGGGGACTGGCCCCCCGCACCCCTGTCGCGCTCACGGCGACTTGGCCCCCGCACCCCTGTCGCTCTCACGGGGACTGGGCCCTCGCAGCCCTGACCCGCTCACGGGGACTGGCACCCGCAGGCCTGACCCGCTCACGGGGACTGGCCCCCGCAGCCCTGACCCGCTCACGGGGACTGGCCCCCGCAGCCCTGACCCGCTCACGGGGACTGGCCCCCGCAGCCCTGACCAGCTCACGGGGACTGGCCCCCGCAGCCCTGACCCGCTCACGGGGACTGGCCCCCCGCAGCCCTGTCGCGCTCACAGGGACTGGCCCCCCGCAGCCCTGTCGCGCTCACGGGGACTGGCCCCCGCAGGCCTCTCGCGCTCACAGGGACTTGCCCCCCGCAGCCCTGTCGCGGTCACGGGGACTTGCCCCCCGCAGCCCTGCCGCGCTCACAGGTACTTGCCCCCCGCAGCCCTGACCCGCTCACGGGGACTGGCCCCCGCAGCCCTGACCCCATGACAACTATTTGGACCGGCCGCCCTGACCCGCTCACGGGGACTGGCCCCCGCAGCCCTGACCCGCTCACGGGGACTGGCCCCCGCCGCCCTGACCCGCTCACGAGGACTGGCCCCCGCAGCCCTGACCCCATGACAGGTATTTGCCAACGCAGCCCTGACCCGCTCACGAGGACTCGCCCCCGCAGCCCTGACCTGCTCACGGGGACTGGCCGCCGCAGCCCTGTCCCGCTGACATCTATTTGCCACCGCAGCCCTGACCCGCTGACGAGGACTGGCCCCCGCAGCCCTGTTGCGCTCGCTGGGACTGGCCCCCCGCAGCTATGACCCCATGACAGCTATATGCCCCCGCAGATCTGAACCCGCACACGGGGACCGGCCCCCGCGGCCCTGACCCGCTCACGGGGTCTGGCCCCCGCAGCCCTGACCCGCTCACGGGGACTGGCCCCCGCCGCCCTGACCCGCTCACGAGGACTGGCCCCCGCAGCCCTGACCCCATGACAGGTATTTGCCCCCGCAGCCCTGACCCGCTCACGAGGACTCGCCCCCGCAGCCCTGACCCGCTCACGGGGACTGGCCGCCGCAGCCCTGTCCCGCTGACATCTATTTGCCACCGCAGCCCTGACCCGCTGACGAGGACTGGCCCCCGCAGCCCTGTCGCGCTCGCTGGGACTGGCCCCCCGCAGCTATGACCCCATGACAGCTATATGCCCCCGCAGATCTGAACCCGCACACGGGGACCGGCCCCCGCAGCCCTGACCCGCTCACGGGGTCTGGCCCCCGCAGCCCTGACCCACTAACGGGGACTGACCCCCGCAGCCCTGACCCGCTCATGGGGACTGGCCCCCGCAGCCCTGACCCCATGACAGCTATTTGCCCCCGCCGCCCTGACCCGCTCACGGGGACTGGCCCCCGCAGCCCTGACCCGCTCACGGGGACTGGCCCCCACCGACCTGACACGCTCACGGGGACTGGCCCCCGCAGCCCTGGCCAGCTCACGGGGACTGGCCCCCGCAGCCCTGACCCGCTCACGGGGACTGGCCCCCGCAGCACTGACCCGCTCACGGGGACTGGCCCCCGCAGCCCTGACCCGCTCACGGGGACTGGCCCCTCGCAGCCCTGTCGCGCTCACGGGGACTGG
This sequence comes from Stegostoma tigrinum, assembly GCF_030684315.1. Taxonomy (NCBI): domain Eukaryota; kingdom Metazoa; phylum Chordata; class Chondrichthyes; order Orectolobiformes; family Stegostomatidae; genus Stegostoma; species Stegostoma tigrinum. Next base: position 74,416,924 of record NC_081368.1, read on the forward strand.
CCTCCCGCAGCCCTGTCGCGCTCACGGGGACTGGCCCCCGCAGGCCTCTCGCGCTCACAGGGGCTTGCCCCCCGCCGCCCTGTCGCAGTCACAGTGACTTGACCCCCGCAGCCCTGTCGCGCTCACGGGGACTTGCCCCCGCAGCCCTGACCAGCTCACGGGGACTGGCCCCCGCAGCCCTGACCCGCTCACGGGGACTGGCCCCCCGCAGCCCTGTCGCGCTCACAGGGACTGGCCCCCCGCAGCCCTGTCGCGCTCACGGGGACTGGCCCCCGCAGGCCTCTCGCGCTCACAGGGACTTGCCCCCCGCAGCCCTGTCGCGGTCACGGGGACTTGCCCCCCGCAGCCCTGTCGCGCTCACAGGTACTTGCCCCCCGCAGCCCTGACCCGCTCACGGGGACTGGCCCCCGCAGCCCTGACCCCATGACAACTATTTGGACCGGCCGCCCTGACCCGCTCACGGGGACTGGCCCCCGCAGCCCTGACCCGCTCACGGGGACTGGCCCCCGCCGCCCTGACCCGCTCACGAGGACTGGCCCCCGCAGCCCTGACCCCATGACAGGTATTTGCCAACGCAGCCCTGACCCGCTCACGAGGACTCGCCCCCGCAGCCCTGACCCGCTCACGGGGACTGGCCGCCGCAGCCCTGTCCCGCTGACATCTATTTGCCACCGCAGCCCTGACCCGCTGACGAGGACTGGCCCCCGCAGCCCTGTTGCGCTCGCTGGGACTGGCCCCCCGCAGCTATGACCCCATGACAGCTATATGCCCCCGCAGATCTGAACCCGCACACGGGGACCGGCCCCCGCGGCCCTGACCCGCTCACGGGGTCTGGCCCCCGCAGCCCTGACCCGCTCACGGGGACTGGCCCCCGCCGCCCTGACCCGCTCACGAGGACTGGCCCCCGCAGCCCTGACCCCATGACAGGTATTTGCCCCCGCAGCCCTGACCCGCTCACGAGGACTCGCCCCCGCAGCCCTGACCCGCTCACGGGGACTGGCCGCCGCAGCCCTGTCCCGCTGACATCTATTTGCCACCGCAGCCCTGACCCGCTGACGAGGACTGGCCCCCGCAGCCCTGTCGCGCTCGCTGGGACTGGCCCCCCGCAGCTATGACCCCATGACAGCTATATGCCCCCGCAGATCTGAACCCGCACACGGGGACCGGCCCCCGCAGCCCTGACCCGCTCACGGGGTCTGGCCCCCGCAGCCCTGACCCACTAACGGGGACTGGCCCCCGCAGCCCTGACCCCATGACAGCTATTTGCCCCCGCCGCCCTGACCCGCTCACGGGGACTGGCCCCCGCAGCCCTGACCCGCTCACGGGGACTGGCCCCCACCGCCCTGACACGCTCACGGGGACTGGCCCCCGCAGCCCTGGCCAGCTCACGGGGACTGGCCCCCGCAGCCCTGACCCGCTCACGGGGACTGGCCCCCGCAGCACTGACCCGCTCACGGGGACTGGCCCCCGCAGCCCTGGCCAGCTCACGGGGACTGGCCCCCGCAGCCCTGACCCGCTCACGGGGACTGGCCCCTCGCAGCACTGTCGCGCTCACGGGGACTGGCCTCCCGCAGCCCTGTCGCGCTCACGGGGACTGGCCCCCGCAGGCCTCTCGCGCTCACAGGGGCTTGCCCCCCGCCGCCCTGTCGCAGTCACAGTGACTTGACCCCTGCTGCCCTGTCGCGCTCACGGGGACTTGCCCCCCGCAGCCCTGTCGCGCTCACGGCGACTTGGCCCCCGCAGCCCTGTCGCGCTCACGGGGACTGGGCCCTCGCAGCCCTGACCCGCTCACGGGTACTGGCCCCCGCAGCCCTGACCCGCTCACGGGGACTGGCCCCCGCCGCCCTGACCCGCTCACGAGGACTTGCCCCCGCAGCCCTGACCCGCTCACGGGGACTGGCCGCCGCAGCCCTGTCCCGCTGACATCTATTTGCCACCGCAGCCCTGACCCGCTGACGAGGACTGGCCCCCGCAGCCCTGTCGCGCTCGCTGGGACTGGCCCCCCGCAGCTATGACCCCATGACAGCTATATGCCCCCGCAGATCTGAACCCGCACACGGGGACCGGCCCCCGCAGCCCTGACCCGCTCACGGGGTCTGGCCCCCGCAGCCCTGACCCACTAACGGGGACTGAACCCCGCAGCCCTGACCCGCTCACGGGGACTGGCCCCCGCAGCCCTGACCCCATGACAGCTATTTGCCCCCGCCGCCCTGACCCCCTCACGGGGACTGGCCCCCGCAGCCCTGACCCGCTCACGGGGACTGGCCCCCACCGCCCTGACACGCTCACGGGGAATGGCCCCCGCAGCCCTGACCCGCTCACGGGGACTGGCCCCCGCAGCCCTGACCCGCTCACGGGGACTGGCCCCCGCAGCACTGACCCGCTCACGGGGACTGGCCCCCGCAGCCCTGGCCAGCTCACGGGGACTGGCCCCCGCAGCCCTGACCCGCTCACGGGGACTGGCCCCTCGCAGCCCTGTCGCGCTCACGGGGACTGGCCTCCCGCAGCCCTGTCGCGCTCACGGGGACTGGCCCCCGCAGGCCTCTCGCGCTCACAGGGGCTTGCCCCCCGCCGCCCTGTCGCGGTCACAGTGACTTGACCCCAGCAGCCCTGTCGCGCTCACTGGGACTTGCCCCCCGCAGCCCTGTCGCGCTCACGGCGACTTGGCCCCCGCAGCCCTGTCGCGCTCACGGGGACTGGGCCCTCGCAGCCCTGACCCGCTCACGGGTACTGGCCCCCGCAGCCCTGACCCGCTCACGGGGACTGGCCCCCGCAGCCCTGACCAGCTCACGGGGACTGGCCCCCGCACCCCTGACCCGCTCACAGGGACTGGCCCCCGCAGCCGTGACCCGCTCACGGGGACTGGCCCCCGCAGCCCTGACCCGCTCACGGGGACTGGCCCCCCGCACCCCTGTCGCGCTCACGGCGACTTGGCCCCCGCACCCCTGTCGCTCTCACGGGGACTGGGCCCTCGCAGCCCTGACCCGCTCACAGGGACTGGCACCCGCAGCCCTGACCCGCTCATGGGGACTGGCCCCCGCAGCCCTGACCCGCTCACGGGGACTGGCCCCCGCAGCCCTGACCCGCTCACGGGGTCTGGCCCCCGCAGCCCTGACCAGCTCACGGGGACTGGCCCCCGCAGCCCTGACCCGCTCACGGGGACTGGCCCCCCGCAGCCCTGTCGCGCTCACAGGGACTGGCCCCCCGCATCCCTGTCGCGCTCACGGGGACTGGCCCCCGCAGGCCTCTCGCGCTCACAGGGACTTGCCCCCCGCAGCCCTGTCGCGGTCACGGGGACGTGCCCCCAGCAGCCCTGTCGCGCTCACAGGGACTTGCCCCCCGCAGCCCTATCGCGCTCACAGGGACATGCCCCCCGCAGCCCTGTCGCGCTCACAGGGACTTGCCCCCCGCAGCCCTGTCGCGCTCACAGGGACCTGCCCCCCCGCAGCCCTGACGCGCTCACAGGGACTTGCCCCCCGCAGCCCTGTCGCGCTCAGGGGGACTTGCCCCCCGCAGCCCTGTCGCGCTCACAGGGACCTGCCCCCCCGCAGCCCTGACGCGCTCACGGGGACTTGCCCCCCGCAGCCCTGACCCGCTAACGGGGACTGGCCCCCGCATCCCTGACCCGCTCACGGGGACTGGCCCCCGCAGCCCTGACCCGCTCACGGGGACTGGCCCGCCGCAGCCCTCTCGCGCTCACGGGGACTGGCCCGCCGCAGCCCTCTCGCGCTCACGGGGACTGGCCCCCCGCAGCCCTGTCGCGCTCACGGGGACTGGCCCCCCGCAGCCCTGTCGCGCTCACGGGGACTGGCCCCCCGCAGCCCTGTCGCGCTCGCTGGGACTGGCCCCCCGCAGCCCTGTCGCGCTCGCTGGGACTGGCCCCCCGCAGCCCTGTCGCGCTCGCGGGAACTTGCCCCCTGCAGCCCTGTCGCGCTCACGGGGACTTGCCCCCCGCAGCCCTGTCGCGCTCACGGGGACTTGCCCCCCGCAGCCCTGACCCGCTAACGGGGACTGGCCCCCGCAGCCCTGACCAGCTCACGGGGACTGGCCCCCGCATCCCTGACCCGCTCACGGGGACTGGCCCTCTGCAGCCCTGACCCGCTCACGGGGACTGGCCCGCCGCAGCCCTCTCGCGCTCACGGGGAGTGGACCCCGCAGCCCTGTCGCGCTCGCTGGGACTGGCCCCCTCAGCACTGTCGCGCTCGCTGGGACTGGCCCCCGCAGCCCTGACCCGCTCACGGGGACTGGCCCCCCGCAGCCCTGTCGCGCTCGCGGGGACTGGCCCCCCGCAGCCCTGTCGCGCTCACGGGTACTGGCCCCCCGCAGCCCTCTCGCGCTCACGGGGACTGGCCCCCCGCAGCACTGTCGCGCTCACGGGGACTGGCCCCCCGCAGCCTTGTCGCTCTCACGGGGACTGGCCCCCAGCAGCCCTGTCGCGCTCACGGGGACCGGCCCCCCGCAGCCCTCTCGCGCTCACGGGGACTGGCCCCCGCAGCCCTGACCCGCTCACGGGGAATGGCCCCCGCAGCCCTGACCCGCTCACGGGGACTGGCCCCCGCAGCCCTGACCCGCTCACGGGGACTGGCCCCCGCAGCCCTGTCGCGCTCACGGGTACTGGCCCACCGCACCCCTGTCGCGCTCACGGGGACTGGCCCCCCGCAGCCCTTTCGCGCTCACGGGGACTGGCCCCCCGCAGCCCTGTCGCGCTCACGGGGACTGGCCCCCCGCAGACCTGTCGCGCTCACTGGGACTGGCCCCCCGCAGCCCTGTCGCGCTCGCTGGGTCTGGCCCCCCGCAGCCCTGTCGCGCTCGCTGGGACTGGCCCCCCGCAGCCCTGTCGCGCTCGCTGGGTCTGGCCCCCCGCAGCCCTGTCGCGCTCGCTGGGAGTGGACCCCGCAGCCCTGTCGCGCTCGCTGGGACTGGCCCCCTCAGCACTGTCGCGCTCGCTGGGACTGGCCCCCGCAGCCCTGACCCGCTCACGGGGACTGGCCCCCCGCAGCCCTGTCGCGCTCACGGGGACTGGCCCCCCGCAGCCCTGTCGCGCTCACGGGTACTGGCCGCCCGCAGCCCTCTCGCGCTCACGGGGACTGGCCCCCCGCAGCACTGTCGCGCTCACGGGGACTGGCCCCCCGCAGCCTTGTCGCTCTCACGGGGACTGGCCCCCAGCAGCCCTGTCGCGCTCACGGGGACCGGCCCCCCGCAGCCCTCTCGCGCTCACGGGGACTGGCCCCCGCAGCCCTGACCCGCTCACGGGGAATGGCCCCCGCAGCCCTGACCCGCTCACGGGGACTGGCCCCCGCAGCCCTGACCCGCTCACGGGGACTGGCCCCCGCAGCCCTCTCGCGCTCACGGGGACTGGCCCCCGCAGCCCTGTCGCGCTCGCTGGGACTGGCCCCCCGCAGCCCTGTCGCGCTCACGGGGACTTGCCCCCTGCAGCCCTGTCGCGCTCACGGGGACTTGCCCCCCGCAGCCCTGTTGCGCTCACGGGGACTTGCCCCCCGCAGCCCTGACCCGCTAACGGGGACTGGCCCCCGCAGCCCTGACCAGCTCACGGGGACTGGCCCCCGCAGCACTGACCCGCTCACGGGGACTGGCCCCCGCAGCCCTGACCAGCTCACGGGGACTGGCCCCCGCAGCCCTGACCCGCTCACGGGGACTGGCCCCTCGCAGCCCTGTCGCGCTCACGGGGACTGGCCTCCCGCAGCCCTGTCGCGCTCACGGGGACTGGCCCCCGCAGGCCTCTCGCGCTCACAGGGGCTTGCCCCCCGCCGCCCTGTCGCGGTCACAGTGACTTGACCCCTGCAGCCCTGTCGCGCTCACGGGGACTTGCCCCCCGCAGCCCTGTCGCGCTCACGGCGACTTGGCCCCCGCAGCCCTGTCGCGCTCACGGGGACTGGGCCCTCGCAGCCCTGACCCGCTCACGGGTACTGGCCCCCGCAGCCCTGACCCGCTCACGGGGACTGGCCCCCGCAGCCCTGACCAGCTCACGGGGACTGGCCCCCGCAGCCCTGACCCGCTCACAGGGACTGGCCCCCGCAGCCGTGACCCGCTCACGGGGACTGGCCCCCGCAGCCCTGACCCGCTCACGGGGACTGGCCCCCCGCACCCCTGTCGCGCTCACGGCGACTTGGCCCCCGCACCCCTGTCGCTCTCACGGGGACTGGGCCCTCGCAGCCCTGACCCGCTCACGGGGACTGGCACCCGCAGCCCTGACCCGCTCACGGGGACTGGCCCCCGCAGCCCTGACCCGCTCACGGGGACTGGCCCCCGCAGCCCTGACCCGCTCACGGGGACTGGCCCCCGCAGCCCTGACCAGCTCACGGGGACTGGCCCCCGCAGCCCTGACCCGCTCACGGGGACTGGCCCCCCGCAGCCCTGTCGCGCTCACAGGGACTGGCTCCCCGCAGCCCTGTCGCGCTCACGGGGACTGGCCCCCGCAGGCCTCTCGCGCTCACAGGGACTTGCCCCCCGCAGCCCTGTCGCGGTCACGGGGACTTGCCCCCCGCAGCCCTGTCGCGGTCACGGGGACTTGCCCCCCGCAGCCCTGTCGCGCTCACAGGTACTTGCCCCCCGCAGCCCTGACCCGCTCACGGGGACTGGCCCCCGCAGCCCTGACCCCATGACAACTATTTGGACCGGCCGCCCTGACCCGCTCACGGGGACTGGCCCCTGCAGCCCTGACCCGCTCACGGGGACTGGCCCCCGCCGCCCTGTCGCGCTCACGGGGACTGGCCCCCAGCAGCCCTGTCGCGCTCACGGGTACTGGCCCCCCGCACCCCTGTCGCGCTCACGGGGACTGGCCCCCCGCAGCCCTTTCGCGCTCACGGGGACTGGCCCCCCGCAGCCCTGTCGCGCTCACGGGGACTGGCCCCCCGCAGCCCTGTCGCGCTCACTGGGACTGGCCCCCCGCAGCCCTGTCGCGCTCGCTGGGTCTGGCCCCCCCGCAGCCCTGTCGCGCTCGCTGGGACTGGCCCCCCGCAGCCCTGTCGCGCTCGCTGGGTCTGGCCCTCCGCAGCCCTGTCGCGCTCGCTGGGACTGGCCCCCCGCAGCCCTGTCGCGCTCGCTGGGACTGGACCCCGCAGCCCTGTCGCGTTCGCTTGGTCTGGCCCCCCGTAGCCCTATCACGCTCGCTGGGGCTGGCCCCCCGCAGCCCTGTCGCGCTCGCTGGGACTGGCCCCCGCAGCCCTGACCCGCTCACGGGGGCTGGCCCCCCGCAGCCCTGTCGCGCTCACGGGGACTGGACCCCCGCAGCCCTGTCGCGCTCACGGGGACTGGCCCCCTGCAGCCCTGTCGCTCTCACGGGGACTGGCCCCCGCCGCCCTGACCCGCTCACGGGGACTGGCCCCCGCCGCCCTGACCCGCTCACGAGGACTGGCCCCCGCAGCCCTGACCCCATGACAGGTATTTGGACCGGCCGCCCTGACCCGCTCACGGGGACTGGCCCCCGCAGCCCTGACCCGCTCACGGGGACTGGCCCCCGCCGCCCTGACCCGCTCACGAGGACTGGCCCCCGCAGCCCTGACCCCATGACAGGTATTTGCCCCCGCAGCCCTGACCCGCTCACGAGGACTCGCCCCCGCAGCCCTGACCCGCTCACGGGGACTGGCCCCCCGCACCCCTGTCGCGCTCACGGCGACTTGGCCCCCGCACCCCTGTCGCTCTCACGGGGACTGGGCCCTCGCAGCACTGACCCGCTCACGGGGACTGGCCCCCGCAGCCCTGACCCGCTCACGGGGACTGGCCCCCGCAGCCCTGACCCGCTCACGGGGACTGGCCCCCGCAGCCCTGACCCGCTCACGGGGACTGGCCCCCGCAGCCCTGACCAGCTCACGGGGACTGGCCCCCGCAGCCCTGACCCGCTCACGGGGACTGGCCCCACGCCGCCCTGTCGCGCTCACGGGGACTGGCCCCCCGCAGCCCTGTCGCGCTCACGGGGACTGGCCCCCGCAGGTCTCTCGCGCTCACAGGGTCTTGCCCCCCGCAGCCCTGTCGCGGTCACGGGGACTTGCCCCCCGCAGCCCTGTCGTGCTCACAGGTACTTGCCCCCCGCAGCCCTGACCCGCTCACGGGGACTGGCCCCCGCAGCCCTGACCCCATGACAACTATTTGGACCCGCCGCCCTGACCGGCTCACGGGAACTGGCCCCCGCAGCCCTGACCCGCTCACGGGGACTGGCCCCCGCCGCCCTGACCCGCTCACGAGGACTGGCCCCCGCAGCCCTGACCCCATGACAGGTATTTGCCCCCGCAGCCCTGACCCGCTCACGAGGGCTCGCCCCCGCAGCCCTGACCCGCTCACGGGGACTGGCCGCCGCAGCCCTGTCCCGCTGACATCTATTTGCCACCGCAGCCCTGACCCGCTCACGAGGACTGGCCCCCGCAGCCCTGTCGCGCTCGCTGGGACAGGCCCCCCGCAGCCCTGTCGCGCTCGCTGGGACTGGCCCCCCACAGCCCTGTCGCGCTCGCCGGCACTGGCCCCCGCAGCCCTGACCCTATGACAGCTATATGCCCCCGCAGCCCTGACCCGCTCACAGGGACTGGCCCCCGCAGCCCTGACCCGCTCACGGAGTCTGGCCCCCGTAGCCCTGACCTGCTCACGGGGACTGACCCCCGCAGCCCTGACCTGCTCACGGGGACTGGCCCCCGCAGCCCTGACCCGCTCACGGGGGCTGGCCCCCCGCAGCCCTGTCGCGCTCACGGGGACTGGACCCCCGCAGCCCTGTCGCGCTCACGGGGACTGGCCCCCTGCAGCCCTGTCGCGCTCACGGGGACTGGCCCCCGCCGCCCTGACCCGCTCACGGGGACTGGCCCCCCCAGCCCTGACCCGCTCACCGGCACTGGCCCCCGCAGCCCTGACCCCATGACAGCTATTTGCCCCCGCAGCCCTGAGCCGCTCACGGGGACTGGCCCCCGCAGCCCTGACCGCTCACGGGGACTGGCCCCCCAAGCCCTGACCCGCTCACCGGCACTGGCCCCCGCAGCCCTGACCCCATGACAGCTATTTGCCCCCGCAGCCCTGAGCCGCTCACGGGGACTGGCCCCCGCAGCCCTGACCGCTCACGGGGACTGGCCCCCGCAGCCCTCACCCGCTCACGGGGACTGGCCCCCGCAGCCCTGACCCGCTCACCGGGACTGGCCCCCGCAGCCCTGTCGCGCTCGGTGGGACTGGCCCCCCGCTGCCCAGTCGCGCTCGCTGGGACTGGCCACCCGCAGCCCTGTCGCGCTCGCTGGGACTGGCCCCCCGCAGCCCTGTCGCGCTCGCTGGAACTGGCCGCCCGCAGCCATGTCGCGCTCGCTGGGACTGGCCCCCCGCAGCCCTGTCGCGCTCGCTGGGACTGGCCCCCAGCAGCCCTGTCGCGCTCGCTGGGAATGGCCCCCCACAGCCCTGTCGCGCTCGCTGGCGCTGGCCCCCCGCAGCCCTGTCGCGCTCGCTGGGACTGGCCCCCCGCAGCCCTGTCGCGCTCGCTGGGACTGGCCCCCCGCAGCCCTGTCGCGCTCCCTGGGACTGGCCCCCCGCAGCCCTGACCCGCTCACGGGGACTGGCCCTCCCCGCCCTGACCCGCTCACAGGGTCTGGCCCCCGCAGCCCTGACACACTCGCTGGGACTAGCCCCCCGCAGCCCTGTCGCGCTCGGTGGGACTGGCCCCCCGCTGCCCTGTCGCGCTCGCTGGGACTGGCCACCCGCAGCCCTGTCGCGCTCGCTGGGACTGGCCCCCCGCAGCCCTGTCGCGCTCATTGGGACTGGCCCCCCGCAGCCCTGTCGCGCTCACGGGGACTGGCCCCCGCAGGCCTCTCGCGCTCACAGGGACTTGCCCCCCGCAGCCCTGTCGCGGTCACGGGGACTTGCCCCCCGCAGCCCTGTCGTGCTCACAGGTACTTGCCCCCCGCAGCCCTGACCCGCTCACGGGGACTGGCCCCCGCAGCCCTGACCCCATGACAACTATTTGGACCCGCCGCCCTGACCCGCTCACGGGGACTGGCCCCCGCAGCCCTGACCCGCTCACGGGGACTGGCCCCCGCCGCCCTGACCCGCTCACGAGGACTGGCCCCCGCAGCCCTGACCCCATGACAGGTATTTGCCCCCGCAGCCCTGACCCGCTCACGAGGGCTCGCCCCCGCAGCCCTGACCCGCTCACGGGGACTGGCCGCCGCAGCCCTGTCCCGCTGACATCTATTTGCCACCGCAGCCCTGACCCGCTCACGAGGACTGGCCCCCGCAGCCCTGACCCGCTCACGGGGACTGGCCCCCCCAGCCCTGACCCGCTCACCGGCACTGGCCCCCGCAGCCCTGACCCCATGTCAGCTATTTGCCCCCGCAGCCCTGAGCCGCTCACGGGGACTGGCCCCCGCAGCCCTGACCGCTCACGGGGACTGGCCCCCGCAGCCCTCACCCGCTCACGGGGACTGGCCCCCGCAGCCCTGACCCGCTCACCGGCACTGGCCCCCGCAGCCCTGTCGCGCTCGGTGGGAATGGCCCCCCGCTGCCCTGTCGCGCTCGCTGGGACTGGCCACCCGCAGCCCTGTCGCGCTCGCTGGGACTGGCCCCCCGCAGCCCTGTCGCGCTCGCTGGGACTGGCCGCCCGCAGCCATGTCGCGCTCGCTGGGACTGGCACCCCGCAGCCCTGTCGCGCTCGCTGGGACTGGCCCCCAGCAGCCCTGTCGCGCTCGCTGGGAATGGCCCCCCGCAGCCCTGTCGCGCTCGCTGGCGCTGGCCCCCGCAGCCCTAACCCCATGACTGCTATTTACCCCCGCAGGCCAGACCCGCTCACGGGGACTGGCCCCCGCAGCCCTGACCCCATGACAGGTATTTGCCCCCGCCGCCCTGACCCGCACACGGGGACTAGCCCCCGCAGCCCTGTCTCACTGACATCCATTTGCCCCCGCAGCCCTGACCCGCTCACGGGGACTGGCCCTCCCCGCCCTGTTCCGCTCACAGGGTCTGGCCCCCGCAGCCCTGACACACTCGCTGGGACTAGCCCCCCGCAGCCCTGTCGCGCTCGGTGGGACTGGCCCCCCGCTGCCCTGTCGCGCTCGCTGGGACTGGCCCCCCGCAGCCATGTCGCGCTCGCTGGGACTGGCCCCCCGCAGCCCTGTCGCGCTCGCTGGGACTGGCCCCCCGCAGCCCTGTCGCGCTCGCTGGCGCTGGCCCCCCGCAGCCCTGTCGTGCTCACTGGTACTGGCCCCCCGCAGCCCTGTCGCGCTCGCTGGGACTGGCCCCCCGCAGCCCTGTCGCGCTCGCTGGGACTGGCCCCCCGCAGCCCTGTCGCGCTCGCTGGGACTGGCCCCCACAGCCCTGACCAGCTCACGGGGACTGGCCCCCGCAGCCCTGGCCCGCTCACGGGGACTGGCCCCCGCAGCCCTGACCCGCTCACGGGGACTGGCCCCCGCAGCCCTGACCCGCTCACGGGGACTGGCCCCCGCAGCCCAGACCCGCTCACGGGGACTGGCCCCCCGCAGCCCTGACCCGCTCACGGGGACTGGCCCCCGCAGCTCTGACCAGCTCACGGGGACTGGCCCCCGCAGCCCTGACCCGCTCACGGGGACTGGCCCCCCGCAGCCCTGTCGCGCTCACGGGGACTGGCCCCCCGCAGCCCTGTCGCGCTCACGGGGACTGGCCCCCGCAGGCCTCTCGCGCTCACAGGGACTTGCCCCCCGCAGCCCTGTCGCGGTCACAGGGACTTGCCCCCCGCAGCCCTGTCGCGCTCACAGGTACTTGCCCCCCGCAGACCTGACCCGCTCACGGGCACTGGCCCCCGCAGCCCTGACCCCATGACAACTATTTGCCCCCGCCGCCCTGACCCGCTCACGGGGACTGGCCCCCGCAGCCCTGACCCGCTCACGGGGACTGGCCCCCGCCGCCCTGACCCGCTCACGAGGACTGGCCCCCGCAGCCCTGACCCCACGACAGGTATTTGCCCCCGCAGCCCTGACCCGCTCACGAGGAGTCGCCCCCGCAGCCCTGACCCGCTCACGGGGACTGGCCGCCGCAGCCCTGTCCCGCTGACATCTATTTGCCACCGCAGCCCTGACCCGCTGACGAGGACTGGCCCCCGCAGCCCTGTCGCGCTCGCTGGGACTGGCCCCCCGCAGCTATGGCCCCATGACAGCTATATGCCCCCGCAGATCTGAACCCGCACACGGGGACCGGCCCCCGCAGCCCTGACCCGCTCACGGGGTCTGGCCCCCGCAGCCCTGACCCACTAACGGGGACTGACCCCCGCAGCCCTGACCCGCTCACGGGGACTGGCCCCCGCAGCCCTGACCCCATGACAGCTATTTGCCCCCGCCGCCCTGACCCGATCACGGGGACTGGCCCCCGCAGCCCTGTCGCGCTCACAGGTACTTGCCCCCCGCAGCCCTGTCGCGCTCACGGGGACTTGCCCCCCGCAGCCCTGTCGCGCTCACGGGGACTGGCCCCCGCAGCCCTGTCGCGCTCACGGGGACTGGCCCCCGCAGCCCTGACCGGCTCACGGGGACTGGCCCCAGCAGCTCTGACCCGCTCACGGGGACTGGCCCCCGCAGCCCTGACCCGCTCACGGGGACTGGCCCCAGCAGCTCTGACCCGCTCACGGGGACTGGCCCCCGCAGCCCTGACCAGCTCACGGGGACTGGCCCCCGCAGGCCTCTCGCGCTCACAGGGACTAGCCCCCCGCAGCCCTGTCGCGGTCACAGGGACTTGCCCCCCGCAGCCCTGTCGCTCTCACAGGTACTTGCCCCCCGCAGCCCTGTCACGCTCACAGGGACTTGCCCCCCGCAGCCCTGTCGCGCTCACGGCGACTTGGCCCCCGCAGCCCTGTCGCGCTCACGGGGACTGGGCCCTCGCAGCCCTGACCCGCTCACGGGGACTGGCCCCCCGCAGCCCTTTCGTGCTCACGGGGACTGGCCCCCCGCAGCCCTGTCGCGCTCACGGGGACTGGCCCCCCGCAGCCCTGTCGCGAACACTGGGACTGGCCCCCCGCAGCCCTGTCGCGCTCGCTGGGTCTGGCCCCCCGCAGCCCTGTCGCGCTCGCTGGGACTGGCCCCCCGCAGCCCTGGCCCGCTCACGGGGACTGGCCCCCGCAGCCCTGACCCGCTCACGGGGACTGGCCCCCGCAGCCCTGACCCGCTCACGGGGACTGGCCCCCGCAGCCCAGACCCGCTCACGGGGACTGGCCCCCCGCAGCCCTGACCCGCTCACGGGGACTGGCCCCCTCAGGCCTCTCGCGCTCACAGGGACTTGCCCCCCGCAGCCCTGTCGCGGTCACAGGGACTTGCCCCCCGCAGCCCTGTCGCGCTCACAGGTACTTGCCCCCCGCAGCCCTGACCCGCTCACGGGGACTGGCCCCCGCAGCCCTGACCCCATGACAACTATTTGCCCCCGCCGCCCTGACCCGCTCACGGGGACTGGCCCCCGCAGCCCTGACCCGCTCACGGGGACTGGCCCCCGCCGCCCTGACCCGCTCACGAGGACTGGCCCCCGCAGCCCTGACCCCACGACAGGTATTTGCCCCCGCAGCCCTGACCCGCTCACGAGGAGTCGCCCCCGCAGCCCTGACCCGCTCACGGGGACGGCCGCCGCAGCCCTGTCCCGCTGACATCTATTTGCCACCGCAGCCCTGACCCGCTGACGAGGTCTGGCCCCCGCAGCCCTGTCGCGCTCGCTGGGACTGGCCCCCCGCAGCTATGACCCCATGACAGCTATATGCCCCCGCAGATCTGAACCCGCACACGGGGACCGGCCCCCGCAGCCCTGTCGCGCTCACGGGGACTGGCCCCTCGCAGCCCTGTCGCGCTCACAGGTACTTGCCCCCCGCAGCCCTGTCGCGCTCACGGGGACTTGCCCCCCGCAGCCCTGTCGCGCTCACGGGGACTGGCCCCCGCAGCCCTGTCGCGCTCACGGGGACTGGCCCCCGCAGCCCTGACCGGCTCACGGGGACTGGCCCCAGCAGCTCTGACCCGCTCACGTGGACTGGCCCCCGCAGCCCTGACCCGCTCACGGGGACTGGCCCCTGCAGCCCTGACCCGCTCACGGGGACTGGCCCCCGCAGCCCTGACCCGCTCACGGGGACTGGCCCCCGCAGCCCTGACCCGCTCACAGGGACTTGCCCCCCGCAGCCCTGTCGCGCTCACAGGGACTTGCCCCCCGCAGCCCTTTCGCGCTCACAGGGACTTGCCCCCCGCAGCCCTGTCGCGCTCACAGGGACTTGCCCCCCGCAGCCCTGTCGCGCTCACAGGTACTTGCCCCCCGCAGCCCTGTCGCGCTCACGGGGACTTGCCCCCCGCAGCCCTGTCGCGCTCACGGGGACTGGCCCCCGCAGCCCTGTCGCGCTCACGGGGACTGGCCCCCGCAGCCCTGACCCGCTCACGGGGACTGGCCCCAGCAGCTCTGACCCGCTCACGGGGACTGGCCCCCGCAGCCCTGACCCGCTCACGGGGACTGGCCCCCGCAGCCCTGACCAGCTCACGGGGACTGGCCCCCGCAGCCCTGACCAGCTCACGGGGACTGGCCCCCGCAGGCCTCTCGCGCTCACAGGGACTAGCCCCCCGCAGCCCTGTCGCGGTCACAGGGACTTGCCCCCCGCAGCCCTGTCGCTCTCACAGGTACTTGCCCCCCGCAGCCCTGTCACGCTCACAGGGACTTGCCCCCCGCAGCCCTGTCGCGCTCACGGCGACTTGGCCCCCGCAGCCCTGTCGCGCTCACGGGGACTGGGACCTCGCAGCCCTGACCCGCTCACGGGGACTGACCCCCGCAGCCCTGACCCGCTCACGGGGACTGGCCCCCGCAGCCCTGACCCGCTTACGGGGACTGGCCCCCGCAGCCCTGACCCGCTCACGGGGACTGGCCCCCGCAGCCCTGACACGCTCACGGGGACTGGCCCCCGCAGCCCTGACCAGCTCATGGGGACTGGCCCCCTGCAGCCCTGACCCGCTCACGGGGACTGGCCCGCCGCAGCCCTCTCGCGCTCACGGGGACTGGCCCCCCGCAGCCCTGTCGCGCTCACGGGGACTGGCCCCCAGCAGCCCTGTCGCGCTCACGGGTACTGGCCCCCCGCACCCCTGTCGCGCTCACGGGGACTGGCCCCCCGCAGCCCTTTCGTGCTCACGGGGACTGGCCCCCCGCAGCCCTGTCGCGCTCACGGGGACTGGCCCCCCGCAGCCCTGTCGCGCTCACTGGGACTGGCCCCCCGCAGCCCTGTCGCGCTCGCTGGGTCTGGCCCCCCGCAGCCCTGTCGCGCTCGCTGGGACTGGCCCCCCGCAGCCCTGTCGTGCTCGCTGGGTCTGGCCCCCCGCAGCCCTATCGCGCTCGCTGGGGCTGGCCCCCCGCAGCCCTGTCGCGCTCGCTGGGACTGGCCCCCGCAGCCCTGACCCGCTCACGGGGGCTGGCCCCCCGCAGCCCTGTCGCGCTCACGGGGACTGGACCCCCGCAGCCCTGTCGCGCTCACGGGGACTGGCCCCCGCCGCCCTGACCCGCTCACGGGGACTGGCCCCCGCCGCCCTGACCCGCTCACGAGGAGTGGCCCCCGCAGCCCTGACCCCATGACAGGTATTTGGACCGGCCGCCCTGACCCGCTCACGGGGACTGGCCCCCGCAGCCCTGACCCGCTCACGGGGACTGGCCCCCGCCGCCCTGACCCGCTCACGAGGACAGGCCCCCGCAGCCCTGACCCCATGACAGGTATTTGCCCCCGCAGCCCTGACCCGCTCACGAGGACTCGCCCCCGCAGCCCTGACCCGCTCACGGGGACTGGCCCCCCGCACCCCTGTCGCGCTCACGGCGACTTGGCCCCCGCACCCCTGTCGCTCTCACGGGGACTGGGCCCTCGCAGCACTGACCCGCTCACGGGGACTGGCCCCCGCAGCCCTGACCCGCTCACGGGGACTGGCCCCCGCAGCCCTGACCCGCTCACGGGGACTGCCCCCCGCAGCCCTGACCCGCTCACGGGGACTGGCCCCCGCAGCCCTGACCAGCTCACGGGGACTGGCCCCCGCAGCCCTGACCAGCTCACGGGGACTGGCCCCCGCAGCCCTGACCCGCTCACGGGGACTGGCCCCACGCAGCCCTGTCGCGCTCACGGGGACTGGCCCCCCGCAGCCCTGTCGCGCTCACGGGGACTGGCCCCCGCAGGCCTCTCGCGCTCACAGGGACTTGCCCCCCGCAGCCCTGTCGCGGTCACGGGGACTTGCCCCCCGCAGCCCTGTCGTGCTCACAGGTACTTGCCCCCCGCAGCCCTGACCCGCTCACGGGGACTGGCCCCCGCAGCCCTGACCCCATGACAACTATTTGGAACCGCCGCCCTGACCCGCTCATGGGGACTGGCCCCCGCAGCCCTGACCCGCTCACGGGGACTGGCCCCCGCCGCCCTGACCCGCTCACGAGGACTGGCCCCCGCAGCCCTGACCCCATGACAGGTATTTGCCCCCGCAGCCCTGACCCGCTCACGAGGGCTCGCCCCCGCAGCCCTGACCCGCTCACGGGGACTGGCCGCCGCAGCCCTGTCCCGCTGACATCTATTTGCCACCGCAGCCCTGACCCGCTCACGAGGACTGGCCCCCGCAGCCCTGTCGCGCTCGCTGGGACAGGCCCCCCGCAGCCCTGTCGCGCTCGCTGGGACTGGCCCCCCACAGCCCTGTCGCGCTCGCCGGCACTGGCCCCCGCAGCCCTGACCCTATGACAGCTATATGCCCCCGCAGCCCTGACCCGCTCACAGGGACTGGCCCCCGCAGCCCTGACCCGCTCACGGAGTCTGGCCCCCGTAGCCCTGACCTGCTCACGGGGACTGACCCCCGCAGCCCTGACCTGCTCACGGGGACTGGCCCCCGCAGCCCTGACCCCATGACTGCTATTTGCCCCCGCCGCCCTGACCCGCTCACGGGGACTGGCCAACGCAGCCCTGACCCGCTCACGGGGAATGGCCCCCGCAGCCCTGACCCCTTGACAGGTATTTGCCCCCGCAGCCCTGACCCGCTCACGAGGACTCGCCCCCGCAGCCCTGACCCGCTCACGGGGACTGGCCGCCGCAGCCCTGTCCCGCTGACATCTATTTGCCATCGCAGCCCTGACCCGCTCACGAGGACTGGCCCCCGCAGCCCTGACCCGCTCACGGGGACTGGCCCCCCCAGCCCTGACCCGCTCACCGGCACTGGCCCCCGCAGCCCTGACCCCATGACAGCTATTTGCCCCCGCAGCCCTGAGCCGCTCACGGGGACTGGCCCCCGCAGCCCTGACCGCTCACGGGGAGTGGCCCCCGCAGCCCTCACCCGCTCACGGGGACTGGCCCCCGCAGCCCTGACCCGCTCACCGGGACTGGCCCCCGCAGCCCTGTCGCGCTCGGTGGGACTGGCCCCCCGCTGCCCTGTCGCGCTCGCTGGGACTGGCCACCCGCAGCCCTGTCGCGCTCGCTGGGACTGGCCCCCCGCAGCCCTGTCGCGCTCGCTGGGACTGGCCGCCCGCAGCCATGTCGCGCTCGCTGGGACTGGCCCCCCGCAGCCCTGTCGCGCTCGCTGGGACTGGCCCCCAGCAGCCCTGTCGCGCTCGCTGGGAATGGCCCCCCACAGCCCTGTCGCGCTCGCTGGCGCTGGCCCCCCGCAGCCCTGTCGCGCTCGCTGGGACTGGCCCCCCGCAGCCCTGTCGCGCTCGCTGGGACTGGCCCCCCGCAGCCCTGTCGCGCTCCCTGGGACTGGCCCCCCGCAGCCCTGACCCGCTCACGGGGACTGGCCCTCCCCGCCCTGACCCGCTCACAGGGTCTGGCCCCCGCAGCCCTGACACACTCGCTGGGACTAGCCCCCCGCAGCCCTGTCGCGCTCGGTGGGACTGGCCCCCTGCTGCCCTGTCGCGCTCGCTGGGACTGGCCACCCGCAGCCCTGTCGCGCTCACGAGGACTGGCCCCCGCAGCCCTGACCCCATGACAGGTATTTGCCCCCGCAGCCCTGACCCGCTCACGAGGGCTCGCCCCCGCAGCCCTGACCCGCTCACGGGGACTGGCCGCCGCAGCCCTGTCCCGCTGACATCTATTTGCCATCGCAGCCCTGACCCGCTCACGAGGACTGGCCCCCGCTGCCCTGACCCACTCACGGGGACTGGCCCCCCCAGCCCTGACCCGCTCACCGGCACTGGCCCCCGCAGCCCTGACCCCATGACAGCTATTTGCCCCCGCAGCCCTGAGCCGCTCACGGGGACTGGCCCCCGCAGCCCTGACCGCTCACGGGGACTGGCCCCCGCAGCCCTCACCCGCTCACGGGGACTGGCCCCCGCAGCCCTGACCCGCTCACCGGCACTGGCCACCGCAGCCCTGTCGCGCTCGGTGGGAATGGCCCCCCGCTGCCCTGTCGCGCTCGCTGGGACTGGCCACCCGCAGCCCTGTCGCGCTCGCTGGGACTGGCCCCCCGCAGCCCTGTCGCGCTCGCTGGGACTGGCCGCCCGCAGCCATGTCGCGCTCGCTGGGAATGGCACCCCGCAGCCCTGTCGCGCTCGCTGGGACTGGCCCCCAGCAGCCCTGTCGCGCTCGCTGGGAATGGCCCCCCGCAGCCCTGTCGCGCTCGCTGGCGCTGGCCCCCCGCAGCCCTGTCGCGCTCGCTGGGACTGGCCCCCCGCAGCCCTGTCGCGCTCGCTGGGACTGGCCCCCCGCAGCCCTGTCGCGCTCGCTGGGACTGGCCCCCCGCAGCCCTGTCGCGCTCGCTGGGACTGGCCCCCCGCAGCCCGGTCGCGCTCACCGGCACTGGCCCCCGCAGACCTGACCCCATGACAACTATATGCCCCCGCAGCCCTGACCCGCTCACGGGGACTGGCCCCCGCAGCCCTGACCCGCTCACGGGGACTGGTCCCCGCAGCCCTGACCCGCTCACGGGGACTGACCCCCGCAGCCCTGACCCGCTCACGGGGACTGGCCCCCGCAGCCCTGACCCCATGACAACTATTTGCCCCCGCCGCCCTGACCCGCTCACGGGGACTGGCCCCCGCAGCCCTGACCCGCTCACGGGGACTGGCCCCCGCCGCCCTGACCCGCTCACGAGGACTGGCCCCCGCAGCCCTGACCCCATGACAGGTATTTGCCCCCGCAGCCCTGACCCGCTTACGAGGACTCGCCCCCCGCAGCCCTGACCGCTCACGGGGACTGGCCCCCGCAGCCCTCACCCGCTCACGGGGACTGGCCCCCGCAGCCCTGACCCGCTCACCGGGACTGGCCCCCGCAGCCCTGTCGCGCTCGGTGGGACTGGCCCCCCACTGCCCTGTCGCGCTCGCTGGGACTGGCCACCCGCAGCCCTGTCGCGCTCGCTGGGACTGGCCCCCCGCAGCCCTGTCGCGCTCGCTGGAACTGGCCGCCCGCAGCCATGTCGCGCTCGCTGGGACTGGCCCCCCGCTGCCCTGTCGCGCTCGCTGGGACTGGCCCCCAGCAGCCCTGTGGAGCTCGCTGGGACTGGCCCCCCGCAGCCCTGTCGCGCTCGCTGGCGCTGGCCCCCCGCAGCCCTGTCGCGCTCGCTGGGACTGGCCCCCCGCAGCCCTGTCGCGCTCGCTGGGACTGGCCCCCCGCAGCCCTGTCGCGCTCGCTGGGACTGGCCCCCCGCAGCCCTGTCGCGCTCGCTGGGACTGGCCCCCCGCAGCCCTGTCGCGCTCGCTGGGACTGGCCCCCCGCAGCCCTGTCGCGCTCACCGGCACTGGCCCCCGCAGACCTGACCCCATGACAGCTATATGCCCCCGCAGCCCTGACCCGCTCACGGGGACTGGCCCCCGCAGCCCTGACCCGCTCACGGGGACTGGCCCCCGCAGCCCTGACCCGCTCACTGGGACTGACCCCCGCAGCCCTGACCCGCTCACGGGGACTGGCCCCCGCCGCCCTGACCCGCTCACGGGGACTGGCCCCCGCAGCCCTGACCCGCTCACGGGGACTGGCCCCCGCCGCCCTGACCCGCTCACGAGGACTGGCCCCCGCAGCCCTGACCCCATGACAGGTATTTGCCCCCGCAGCCCTGACCCGCTCACGAGGACTCGCCCCCACAGCCCTGACCCGCTCACGGGGATTGTCCGCCGCAGCCCTGTCCCGCTGACATCTATTTGCCACCGCAGCCCTGACCCGCTCACGAGGACTGGCCCCCGCAGCCGTGTCGCGCTCGCTGGGACTGGCCCCCCGCAGCCCTGTCGCGCTCGCTGGGACTGGCCCCCCGCAGCCCTGTCGCGCTCGCCGGCACTGGCCCCCGCAGCACTGACCCTATGACAGCTATATGCCCCCGCAGCCCTGACCCGCTCACAGGGACTGGCCCCCGCAGCCCTGACCCGCTCACGGAGTCTGGCCCCCGCAGCCCTGACCTGCTCACGGGGACTGACCCCCGCAGCCCTGACCTGCTCACGGGGACTGGCCCCTGCAGCCCTGACCCCATGACAGCTATTTGCCCCCGCCGCCCTGACCCGCTCACGGGGACTGGCCCCCGCATCCCTGACCCGCTCACGGGGACTGGCCCCCGCCGCCCTGACCCGCTCACGTGGAATGGCCCCCGCTGCCCTGACCCCATGACAGGTATTTGCCCCCGCAGCCCTGACCCGCTCACGAGGACTCGCCCCCGCAGCCCTGACCCGCTCACGGGGACTGGCCGCCGCAGCCCTGTCCCGCTGACATCTATTTGACATCGCAGCCCTGACCCGCTCACGAGGGCTGGCCCCCGCAGCCCTGACCCGCTCACGGGGACTGGCCCCCCCAGCCCTGACCCGATCACCGGCACTGGCCCCCGCAGCCCTGACCCCATGACTGCTATTTACCCCCGCAGGCCAGACCCGCTCACGGGGACTGGCCCCCGCAGCCCTGACCCCATGACAGGTATTTGCCCCCGCCGCCCTGACCCGCACACGGGGACTGGCCCCCGCAGCCCTGACACGCTCACGGGGACTAGCCCCCGCAGCCCTGTCTCACTGACATCCATTTGCCCCCGCAGCCCTGACCCGCTCACGGGGACTGGCCCTCCCCGCCCTGACCCGCTCACAGGGTCTGGCCCCCGCAGCCCTGACACACTCGCTGGGACTAGCCCCCCGCAGCCCTGTCGCGCTCGGTGGGACTGGCCCCCCGCTGCCCTGTCGCGCTCGCTGGGACTGGCCCCCCGCAGCCATGTCGCGCTCGCTGGGACTGGCCCCCCGCAGCCCTGTCGCGCTCGCTGGGACTGGCCCCCCGCAGCCCTGTCGCGCTCGCTGGCGCTGGCCCCCCGCAGCCCTGTCGCGCTCACTGGGACTGGCCCCCCGCAGCCCTGTCGCGCTCGCTGGGACTGGCCCCCCGCAGCCCTGTCGCGCTCGCTGGGACTGGCCCCCCGCAGCCCTGTCGCGCTCGCTGGGACTGGCCCCCGCAGCCCTGACCAGCTCACGGGGACTGGCCCCCGCAGCCCTGGCCCGCTCACGGGGACTGGCCCCCGCAGCCCTGACCCGCTCACGGGGACTGGCCCCCGCAGCCCTGACCCGCTCACGGGGACTGGCCCCCGCAGCCCTGACCCGCTCACGGGGACTGGCCCCCCGCAGCCCTGACCCGCTCACGGGGACTGGCCCCCGCAGCTCTGACCAGCTCACGGGGACTGGCCCCCGCAGCCCTGACCCGCTCACGGGGACTGGCCCCCCGCAGCCCTGTCGCGCTCACGGGGACTGGCCCCCCGCAGCCCTGTCGCGCTCACGGGGACTGGCCCCCGCAGGCCTCTCGCGCTCACAGGGACTTGCCCCCCGCAGCCCTGTCGCGGTCACAGGGACTTGCCCCCCGCAGCCCTGTCGCGCTCACAGGTACTTGCCCCCCGCAGCCCTGACCCGCTCACGGGGACTGGCCCCCGCAGCCCTGACCCCATGACAACTATTTGCCCCCGCCGCCCTGACCCGCTCACGGGGACTGGCCCCCGCAGCCCTGACCCGCTCACGGGGACTGGCCCACGCCGCCCTGACCTGCTCACGAGGACTGGCCCCCGCAGCCCTGACCCCATGACAGGTATTTGCCCCCGCAGCCCTGACCCGCTCACGAGGACTCGCCCCCACAGCCCTGACCCGCTCACGGGGACTGGCCGCCGCAGCCCTGTCCCGCTGACA
Source organism: Stegostoma tigrinum (assembly GCF_030684315.1). Lineage (NCBI taxonomy): Eukaryota > Metazoa > Chordata > Chondrichthyes > Orectolobiformes > Stegostomatidae > Stegostoma > Stegostoma tigrinum. Next base: position 74,438,944 of record NC_081368.1, read on the forward strand.
TCTATTTGCCACCGCAGCCCTGACCCGATCACGAGGACTGGCCCCCGCAGCCCTGTCGCGCTCGCTGGGACTGGCCCCCCGCAGCCCTGTCGCGCTCGCTGGGACTGGCCCCCCGCAGCCCTGTCGCGCTCGCCGGCACTGGCCCCCGCAGCCCTGACCCTATGACAGCTATATGCCCCCGCAGCCCTGACCCGCTCACAGGGACTGGCCCCCGCAGCCCTGACCCGCTCACGGAGTCTGGCCCCCGCAGCCCTGACCTGCTCACGGGGACTGACCCCCGCAGCCCTGACCCGCTCACGAGGACTCGCCCCCGCAGCCCTGACCCGCTCACTGGCCGCCGCAGCCCTGTCCCAATGACATCTATTTGCCATCGCAGCCCTGACCCGCTCACGAGGGCTGGCCCCCGCAGCCCTGACCAGCTCACGGGGACTGGCCCCCCCAGCCCTGACCCGATCACCGGCACTGGCCCTCGCAGCCCTGACCCCATGACTGCTATTTACCCCCGCAGGCCAGACCCGCTCACGGGGACTGGCCCCCGCAGCCCTGACCCCATGACAGGTATTTGCCCCCGCCGCCCTGAACCGCACACGGGGACTGGCCCCCGCAGCCCTGACACGCTCACGGGGACTAGCCTCCGCAGCCCTGTCTCACTGACATCCATTTGCCCCCGCAGCCCTGTCGCGCTCGCTGGGACTCGCCCCCCGCAGCCCTGTCGCGCTCGCTGGGACTGGCCCCCTGCAGCCCTGTCGCGCTCGCTGGGACTGGCCCCCCGCAGCCCTGTCGCGCTCGCTGGGACTGGCCCCCGCAGCCCTGACCAGCTCACGGGGACTGGCCCCCGCAGCCCTGGCCCGCGCACGGGGACTGGCCCCCGCAGCCCTGACCCGCTCACGGGGACTGGCCCCCGCAGCCCTGACCCGCTCACGGGGACTGGCCCCCGCAGCCCTGACCCGCTCACGGGGACTGGCCCCCCGCAGCCCTGTCGCGCTCACGGGGACTGGCCCCCCGCAGCCCTGTCGCGCTCACGGGGACTGGCCCCCGCAGGCCTCTCGCGCTCACTGGGACTTGCCCCCCGCAGCCCTGTCGCGGTCACAGGGACTTGCCCCCCGCAGCCCTGTCGCGCTCACAGGTACTTGCCCCCCGCCGCCCTGACCCGCTCACGGGGACTGGCCCCCGCAGCCCTGACCCGCTCACGGGGACTGGCCCCCGCCGCCCTGACCCGCTCACGAGGACTGGCCCCCGCAGCCCTGACCCCATGACAGGTATTTGCCCCCGCAGCCCTGACCCGCTCACGAGGACTCGCCCCCGCAGCCCTGACCCGCTCACGGGGACTGGCCGCCGCAGCCCTGTCCCGCTGACATCTATTTGCCACCGCAGCCCTGACCCGCTCACGAGGACTGGCCCCCGCAGCCCTGTCGCGCTCGCTGGGACTGGCCCCCCGCAGCCCTGTCGCGCTCGCTGGGACTGGCCCCCCGCAGCCCTGTCGCGCTCGCCGGCACTGGCCCCCGCAGCCCTGACCCTATGACAGCTATATGCCCCCGCAGCCCTGACCCGCTCACAGGGACTGGCCCCCGCAGCCCTCACCCGCTCACGGAGTCTGGCCCCCGCAGCCCTGACCAGCTCACGGGGACTGACCCCCGCAGCCCTGACCTGCTCACGGGGACTGGCCCCCGCATCCCTGACCCCATGACAACTATTTGCCCCCGCCGCCCTGACCCGCACACGGGGACTTGCCCCCCGCAGCCCTGTCGCGCTCACAGGTACTTGCCCCCGCAGCCCTGACCCGCTCACGGGGACTGGCCCCCGCAGCCCTGACCCCATGACAACTATTTGCCCCCGCCGCCCTGACCCGCTCACGGGGACTGGCCCCCGCAGCCCTGACCCGCTCACGGGGACTGGCCCCCGCCGCCCTGACCCGCTCACGAGGACTGGCCCCCGCAGCCCTGACCCCATGACAGGTATTTGCCCCCGCAGCCCTGACCCGCTCACGAGGACTCGCCCCCGCAGCCCTGACCCACTCACGGGGACTGGCCGCGGCAGCCCTGTCCCGCTGACATCTATTTGCCACCGCAGCCCTGACCCGCTCACGAGGACTGGCCCCCGCAGCCCTGTCGCGCTCGCTGGGACTGGCACCCTGCAGCCCTGTCGCGCTCGCTGGGACTGGCCCCCCGCAGCCCTGTCGCGCTCGCCGGCACTTGCCCCCGCAGCCCTGACCCTATGACAGCTATATGCCCCCGCAGCCCTGACCCGCTCACAGGGACTGGCCCCCGCAGCCCTGACCCGCTCACGGAGTCTGGCCCCCGCAGCCCTGACCAGCTCACGGGGACTGGCCCCCGCAGCCCTGACCCCATGACAGCTAGTTGCCCCCGCCGCCCTGACCCGCTCACGGGGACTGGCCCCCGCAGCCCTGACCCCATGACAGGTATTTGCCCCCGCCGCCCTGACCCGCACACGGGGACTGGCCCCCGCAGCCCTGACACGCTCACGGGGACTAGCCCCCGCAGCCCTGTCTCACTGACATCCATTTGCCCCCGCAGCCCTGACCCGCTCACGGGGACTGGCCCTCCCCGCCCTGACCCGCTCACAGGGTCTGGCCCCCGCAGCCCTGACACACTCGCTGGGACTAGCCCCCCGCAGCCCTGTCGCGCTCGGTGGGACTGGCCCCCCGCTGCCCTGTCGCGCTCGCTGGGACTGGCCCCCCGCAGCCATGTCGCGCTCGCTGGGACTGGCCCCCCGCAGCCCTGTCGCGCTCGCTGGGACTGGCCCCCCGCAGCCCTGTCGCGCTCGCTGGCGCTGGCCCCCCGCAGCCCTGTCGCGCTCACTGGGACTGGCCCCCCGCAGCCCTGTCGCGCTCGCTGGGACTGGCCCCCCGCAGCCCTGTCGCGCTCGCTGGGACTGGCCCCCCGCAGCCCTGTCGCGCTCGCTGGGACTGGCCCCCGCAGCCCTGACCAGCTCACGGGGACTGGCCCCCGCAGCCCTGGCCCGCTCACGGGGACTGGCCCCCGCAGCCCTGACCCGCTCACGGGGACTGGCCCCCGCAGCCCTGACCCGCTCACGGGGACTGGCCCCCGCAGCCCTGACCCGCTCACGGGGACTGGCCCCCCGCAGCCCTGACCCGCTCACGGGGACTGGCCCCCGCAGCTCTGACCAGCTCACGGGGACTGGCCCCCGCAGCCCTGACCCGCTCACGGGGACTGGCCCCCCGCAGCCCTGTCGCGCTCACGGGGACTGGCCCCCCGCAGCCCTGTCGCGCTCACGGGGACTGGCCCCCGCAGGCCTCTCGCGCTCACAGGGACTTGCCCCCCGCAGCCCTGTCGCGGTCACAGGGACTTGCCCCCCGCAGCCCTGTCGCGCTCACAGGTACTTGCCCCCCGCAGCCCTGACCCGCTCACGGGGACTGGCCCCCGCAGCCCTGACCCCATGACAACTATTTGCCCCCGCCGCCCTGACCCGCTCACGGGGACTGGCCCCCGCAGCCCTGACCCGCTCACGGGGACTGGCCCACGCCGCCCTGACCTGCTCACGAGGACTGGCCCCCGCAGCCCTGACCCCATGACAGGTATTTGCCCCCGCAGCCCTGACCCGCTCACGAGGACTCGCCCCCACAGCCCTGACCCGCTCACGGGGACTGGCCGCCGCAGCCCTGTCCCGCTGACATCTATTTGCCACCGCAGCCCTGACCCGATCACGAGGACTGGCCCCCGCAGCCCTGTCGCGCTCGCTGGGACTGGCCCCCCGCAGCCCTGTCGCGCTCGCTGGGACTGGCCCCCCGCAGCCCTGTCGCGCTCGCCGGCACTGGCCCCCGCAGCCCTGACCCTATGACAGCTATATGCCCCCGCAGCCCTGACCCGCTCACAGGGACTGGCCCCCGCAGCCCTGACCCGCTCACGGAGTCTGGCCCCCGCAGCCCTGACCTGCTCACGGGGACTGACCCCCGCAGCCCTGACCCGCTCACGAGGACTCGCCCCCGCAGCCCTGACCCGCTCACTGGCCGCCGCAGCCCTGTCCCAATGACATCTATTTGCCATCGCAGCCCTGACCCGCTCACGAGGGCTGGCCCCCGCAGCCCTGACCAGCTCACGGGGACTGGCCCCCCCAGCCCTGACCCGATCACCGGCACTGGCCCCCGCAGCCCTGACCCCATGACTGCTATTTACCCCCGCAGGCCAGACCCGCTCACGGGGACTGGCCCCCGCAGCCCTGACCCCATGACAGGTATTTGCCCCCGCCGCCCTGAACCGCACACGGGGACTGGCCCCCGCAGCCCTGACACGCTCACGGGGACTAGCCTCCGCAGCCCTGTCTCACTGACATCCATTTGCCCCCGCAGCCCTGTCGCGCTCGCTGGGACTCGCCCCCCGCAGCCCTGTCGCGCTCGCTGGGACTGGCCCCCTGCAGCCCTGTCGCGCTCGCTGGGACTGGCCCCCCGCAGCCCTGTCGCGCTCGCTGGGACTGGCCCCCGCAGCCCTGACCAGCTCACGGGGACTGGCCCCCGCAGCCCTGGCCCGCGCACGGGGACTGGCCCCCGCAGCCCTGACCCGCTCACGGGGACTGGCCCCCGCAGCCCTGACCCGCTCACGGGGACTGGCCCCCGCAGCCCTGACCCGCTCACGGGGACTGGCCCCCCGCAGCCCTGTCGCGCTCACGGGGACTGGCCCCCCGCAGCCCTGTCGCGCTCACGGGGACTGGCCCCCGCAGGCCTCTCGCGCTCACTGGGACTTGCCCCCCGCAGCCCTGTCGCGGTCACAGGGACTTGCCCCCCGCAGCCCTGTCGCGCTCACAGGTACTTGCCCCCCGCCGCCCTGACCCGCTCACGGGGACTGGCCCCCGCAGCCCTGACCCGCTCACGGGGACTGGCCCCCGCCGCCCTGACCCGCTCACGAGGACTGGCCCCCGCAGCCCTGACCCCATGACAGGTATTTGCCCCCGCAGCCCTGACCCGCTCACGAGGACTCGCCCCCGCAGCCCTGACCCGCTCACGGGGACTGGCCGCCGCAGCCCTGTCCCGCTGACATCTATTTGCCACCGCAGCCCTGACCCGCTCACGAGGACTGGCCCCCGCAGCCCTGTCGCGCTCGCTGGGACTGGCCCCCCGCAGCCCTGTCGCGCTCGCTGGGACTGGCCCCCCGCAGCCCTGTCGCGCTCGCCGGCACTGGCCCCCGCAGCCCTGACCCTATGACAGCTATATGCCCCCGCAGCCCTGACCCGCTCACAGGGACTGGCCCCCGCAGCCCTCACCCGCTCACGGAGTCTGGCCCCCGCAGCCCTGACCAGCTCACGGGGACTGACCCCCGCAGCCCTGACCTGCTCACGGGGACTGGCCCCCGCATCCCTGACCCCATGACAACTATTTGCCCCCGCCGCCCTGACCCGCACACGGGGACTTGCCCCCCGCAGCCCTGTCGCGCTCACAGGTACTTGCCCCCGCAGCCCTGACCCGCTCACGGGGACTGGCCCCCGCAGCCCTGACCCCATGACAACTATTTGCCCCCGCCGCCCTGACCCGCTCACGGGGACTGGCCCCCGCAGCCCTGACCCGCTCACGGGGACTGGCCCCCGCCGCCCTGACCCGCTCACGAGGACTGGCCCCCGCAGCCCTGACCCCATGACAGGTATTTGCCCCCGCAGCCCTGACCCGCTCACGAGGACTCGCCCCCGCAGCCCTGACCCACTCACGGGGACTGGCCGCGGCAGCCCTGTCCCGCTGACATCTATTTGCCACCGCAGCCCTGACCCGCTCACGAGGACTGGCCCCCGCAGCCCTGTCGCGCTCGCTGGGACTGGCACCCTGCAGCCCTGTCGCGCTCGCTGGGACTGGCCCCCCGCAGCCCTGTCGCGCTCGCCGGCACTTGCCCCCGCAGCCCTGACCCTATGACAGCTATATGCCCCCGCAGCCCTGACCCGCTCACAGGGACTGGCCCCCGCAGCCCTGACCCGCTCACGGAGTCTGGCCCCCGCAGCCCTGACCAGCTCACGGGGACTGGCCCCCGCAGCCCTGACCCCATGACAGCTAGTTGCCCCCGCCGCCCTGACCCGCTCACGGGGACTGGCCCCCGCAGCCCTGACCCGCTCACGGGGACTGGCCCCCGCCGCCCTGACCCGCTCAGGGGGAATGGCCCTCGCAGCCCTGACCCCATGACAGGTATTTGCCCCCGCAGCCCTTACCCGCTCATGAGGACTCGCCCCCGCAGCCCTGACCCGCTCACGGGGACTGGCCGCCTCAGCCATGTCCCGCTGACATCTATTTGCCAACGCAGCCCTGATCCGCTCACGAGGACTGGCCCCCGCAGCCCTGACCCACTCACGGGGACTGGCCCCCCCAGCCCTGACCCGCTCACCGGCACTGGCCCCCGCAGCCCTGACCCCATGACAGCTATTTGCCCCCGCAGCCCTGAGCCGCTCACGGGGACTGGCCCCCGCAGCCCTGACCGCTCACGGGGACTGGCCCCCGCAGCCCTCACCCGCTCACGGGGACTGGCCCCCGCAGCCCTGACCCGCTCACCGGGACTGGCCCACGCTGCCCTCACCCCATGACAGCTATTTGCCCCCGCCGCCCTGACCCGCACACGGGGACTGGCCCCCGCAGCCCTGACACGCTCACGGGGACTGGCCCCCGCAGCCCTGTCTCACTGACATCCATTTGCCCCCGCAGCCCTGACACGCTCAGGGGAATGGCCGTCTCTGCCCTGACCCGCTCACAGGGTCTGGCCCCCGCAGCCCTGACACGCTCGCTGGGACTACCCCCCGCAGACCTGTCGCGCTCGGTGGGACTGGCCCCCCGCTGCCCTGTCGCGCTCGCTGGGACTGGCCCCCCGCAGCCCTGTCGCGCTCGCTGGGACTGGCCCCCCGCAGCCCTGTCGCGCTCGCTGGGACTGGCCCCCCGTAGCCATGTCGCGCTCGCTGTGACTGGCCCCCCGCAGCCCTGTCGCGCTCGCTGGGACTGGCCCCCGCAGCCCTGACCCCATGACAGCTAGTTGCCCCCGCCGCCCTGACCCGCTCACGGGGACTGGCCCCCGCAGCCCTGACCCGCTCATGGGGACTGGCCCCCGCCGCCCTGACCCGCTCAGGGGGAATGGCCCTCGCAGCCCTGACCCCATGACAGGTATTTGCCCCCGCAGCCCTTGCCCGCTCATGAGGACTCGCCCCCGCAGCCCTGACCCGCTCACGAGGACTGGCCCCCGCAGCCCTGACCCACTCACGGGGACTGGCCCCCCCAGCCCTGACCCGCTCACCGGCACTGGCCCCCGCAGCCCTGACCCCATGACAGCTATTTGCCCCCGCAGCCCTGAGCCGCTCACGGGGACTGGCCCCCGCAGCCCTGACCGCTCACGGGGACTGGCCCCCGCAGCCCTCACCCGCTCACGGGGACTGGCCCCCGCAGCCGTGACCCGCTCACCGGGACTGGCCCACGCTGCCCTCACCCCATGACAGCTATTTGCCCCCGCAGCCCAGACCCACTCACGGGGACTGGCCCCCGCAGCGCTGACCCCATGACAGGTATTTGCCCCCGCCGCCCTGACCCGCACACGGGGGCTGGCCCCCGCAGCCCTGACACGCTCACGGGGACTAGCCCCCGCAGCCCTGTCTCACTGACATCCATTTGCCCCCGCAGCCCTGACCCGCTCAGGGGAATGGCCGTCTCCGCCCTGACCCGCTCACAGGGTCTGGCCCCCGCAGCCCTGACACGCTCGCTGGGACTACCCCCCGCAGACCTGTCGCACTCGGTGGGACTGGCCCCCCGATGCCCTGTCGCGCTCGCTGGGACTGGCCCCCCGCAGCCCTGTCGCGCTCGCTGGGACTGGCCCTCCGCAGCCCTGTCGCGCTCGCTGGGACTGGCCCCCCGTAGCCATGTCGCGCTCGCTGTGACTGGCCCCCCGCATCCCTGTCGCGCTCGCTGGAACTGGCCCCCCGCAGCCCTGTCGCGCTCGCTGGGACTGGCCCCCCGCAGCCCTGTCGGTGCTCGCTGGGACTGGCCCCCCGCAGCCCTGTCGCGCTCGCTGGGATTGGCCCCCCGCAGCCCTGTCGCGCTCACCGGCACTGGCCCCCGCAGCCCTGACCCCATGACAGCTATATGCCCCCGCAGCCCTGACCCGCTCACGGGGACTGGCCCCCACAGCCCTGTCGCGCTCACCGGCACTGGCCCCCGCAGCCCTGATCCCATGACAGCTATATGCCCCCGCAGCCCTGACCCGCTCACGGGGACTGGCCCCCGCAGCCCTGACCCGCTCACGGGGACTGGCCCCCGCAGCCCTGACCCGCTCACGGGGACTGACCCCCGCAGCCCTGACCCGCTCACGGGGACTGGCCCCCGCAGCCCTGACCCCATGACAACTATTTGCCCCCGCCGCCCTGACCCGCTCACGGGGACTGGCCCCCGCAGCCCTGACCCGCTCACGGGGACTGGCCCCCGCCGCCTAGGCCCGCTCACGAGGACTGGCCCCCGCAGCCCTGACCCCATGACAGGTATTTGCCCCCGCAGCCCTGACCCGCTCACGAGGACTCGCCCCCACAGCCCTGACCCGCTCACGGGGACTGGCCACCGCAGCCCTGACCCGCTCACGGGGACTGGCCCCCGCCGCCTAGGCCCACTCACGAGGACTGGCCCCCGCAGCCGTGTCGCGCTCGCTGGGACTGGCCCCCCGCAGCCCTGTCGCTCTCGCTGGGACTGGCCCCCCGCAGCCCTGTCGCGCTCGCCGGCACTGGCCCCCGCAGCCCTGACCCTATGACAGCTATATGCCCCCGCAGCCCTGACCCGCTCACAGGGACTGGCCCCCGCAGCCCTGACACACTCACGGGGACTAGCCCCCGCAGCCCTGTCTCACTGACATCCATTTGCCCCCGCAGCCCTGACCCGCTCAGGGGAATGGCCGTCTCTGCCCTGACCCGCTCACAGGGTCTGGCCCCCGCAGCCCTGACACGCTCGCTGGGACTACCCCCCGCAGACCTGTCGCGCTCGGTGGGACTGGCCCCCCGCTGCCCTGTCGCGCTCGCTGGGACTGGCCCCCCGCAGCCCTGTCGCGCTCGCTGGGACTGGCCCCCCGCAGCCCTGTCGCGCTCGCTGGGACTGGCCCCCCGTAGCCATGTCGCGCTCGCTGTGACTGGCCCCCCGCAGCCCTGTCGCGCTCGCTGGGACTGGCCCCCGCAGCCCTGGCCCGCTCACGGGGACTGGCCCCCGCAGCCCTGACCCGCTCACGGGGACTGGCCCCCGCAGCCCTGACCCGCTCACGGGGACTGGCCCCCGCAGCCCTGACCCGCTCACGGGGACTGGCCGCCGCAGCCCTGTCCCGCTGACATCTATTTGCCACCGCAGCCCTGACCCGCTCACGAGGACTGGCCCCCGCAGCCCTGTCGCGCTCGCTGGGACTGGCCCACTGCAGCCCTGTCGCGCTCGCTGGGACTGGCCCCCCGCAGCCCTGTCGCGCTCGCCGGCACTGGCCCCCGCAGCCCTGACCCTATGACAGCTATATGCCCCCGCAGCCCTGACCCGCTCACAGGGACTGGCCCCCGCAGCCCTGACCCGCTCACGGAGTCTGGCCCCCGCAGCCCTGACCAGCTCACGGGGACTGACCCCCGCAGCCCTGACCTGCTCACGGGGACTGGCCCCCGCATCCCTGACCCCATGACAGCTAGTTGCCCCCGCCGCCCTGACCCGCTCACGGGGACTGGCCCCCGCAGCCCTGACCCGCTCACGGGGACTGGCCCCCGCCGCCCTGACCCGCTCAGGGGGAATGGCCCTCGCAGCCCTGACCCCATGACAGGTATTTGCCCCCGCAGCCCTGACCCGCTCATGAGGACTCGCCCCCGCAGCCCTGACCCGCTCACGGGGACTGGCCGCCGCAGCCATGTCCCGCTGACATCTATTTGCCAACGCAGCCCTGACCCGCTCACGAGGACTGGCCCCCGCAGCCCTGACCCACTCACGGGGACTGGCCCCCCCAGCCCTGACCCGCTCACCGGCACTGGCCCCCGCAGCCCTGACCCCATGACAGCTATTTGCCCCCGCAGCCCTGAGCCGCTCACGGGGACTGGCCCCCGCAGCCCTGACCGCTCACGGGGACTGGCCCCCGCAGCCCTCACCCGCTCACGGGGACTGGCCCCCGCAGCCCTGACCCGCTCACCGGGACTGGCCCACGCTGCCCTCACCCCATGACAGCTATTTGCCCCCGCAGCCCAGACCCACTCACGGGGACTGGCCCCCGCAGCGCTGACCCCATGACAGGTATTTGCCCCCGCCGCCCTGACCCGCACACGGGGGCTGGCCCCCGCAGCCCTGACACGCTCACGGGGACTAGCCCCCGCAGCCCTGTCTCACTGACATCCATTTGCCCCCGCAGCCCTGACCCGCTCAGGGGAATGGCCGTCTCCGCCCTGACCCGCTCACAGGGTCTGGCCCCCGCAGCCCTGACACGCTCGCTGGGACTACCCCCCGCAGACCTGTCGCACTCGGTGGGACTGGCCCCCTGCTGCCCTGTCGCGCTCGCTGGGACTGGCCCCCCGCAGCCCTGTCGCGCTCGCTGGGACTGGCCCCCCGCAGCCCTGTCGCGCTCGCTGGGACTGGCCCCCCGTAGCCATGTCGCGCTCGCTGTGACTGGCCCCCCGCAGCCCTGTCGCGCTCGCTGGGACTGGCCCCCCGCAGCCCTGTCGCGCTCGCTGGGACTGGCCCCCCGCTGCCCTGTCGCGCTCGCTGGCGCTGGCCCCCCGCAGCCCTGTCGCGCTCGCTGGGACTGGCCCCCCGCAGCCCTGTCGCGCTCGCTGGGACTGGCCCCCCGCAGCCCTGTCGGTGCTCGCTGGGACTGGCCCCCCGCAGCCCTGTCGCGCTCGCTGGGATTGGCCCCCCGCAGCCCTGTCGCGCTCACCGGCACTGGCCCCCGCAGCCCTGACCCCATGACAGCTATATGCCCCCGCAGCCCTGACCCGCTCACGGGGACTGGCCCCCGCAGCCCTGACCCGCTCACGGGGACTGGCCCCCGCAGCCCTGACCCGCTCACGGGGACTGACCCCCGCAGCCCTGACCCGCTCACGGGGACTGGCCCCCGCAGCCCTGACCCCATGACAACTATTTGCCCCCGCCGCCCTGACCCGCTCACGGGGACTGGCCCCCGCAGCCCTGACCCGCTCACGGGGACTGGCCCCCGCCGCCTAGGCCCGCTCACGAGGACTGGCCCCCGCAGCCCTGACCCCATGACAAGTATTTGCCCCCGCAGCCCTGACCCGCTCACGAGGACTCGCCCCCACAGCCCTGACCCGCTCACGGGGACTGGCCACCGCAGCCCTGTCCCGCTGACATCTATTTGCCACCGCAGCCCTGACCCGCTCACGAGGACTGGCCCCCGCAGCCGTGTCGCGCTCGCTGGGACTGGCCCCCCGCAGCCCTGTCGCTCTCGCTGGGACTGGCCCCCCGCAGCCCTGTCGCGCTCGCCGGCACTGGCCCCCGCAGCCCTGACCCTATGACAGCTATATGCCCCCGCAGCCCTGACCCGCTCACAGGGACTGGCCCCCGCAGCCCTGACCCGCTCACGGATTCTGGCCCCCGCAGCCCTGACCTGCTCAAGGGGACTGACCCCCGCAGCCCTGACCTGCTCACGGGGACTGGCCCCCGCAGCCCTGACCCCATGACAGCTATTTGCCCCCGCCGCCCTGACCCGCTCACGGGGACTGGCCCCCGCAGCCCTGACCTGCTCACGGGGACTGGCCCCCGCAACCCTGACCCGCTCACGGGGAATGGCCCCCGCAGCCCTGACCCCATGACAGGTATTTGCCCCCGCAGCCCTGACCCGCTCACCAGGACTCGCCCCCGCAGCCCTGACCCGCTCACGGGGACTGGCCGCCGCAGCCCTGTCCCGCTGACATCTATTTGCCATCGCAGCCCTGACCCGCTCACGAGGACTGGCCCCCGCAGCCCTGACCCTCTCACGGGGACTGGCCCCCCCAGCCCTGACCCGCTCACCGGCACTGGCCCCCGCAGCCCTGACCCCATGACAGCTATTTGCCCCCGCAGCCCTGAGCCGCTCACGGGGACTGGCCCCCGCAGCCCTGACCGCTCACGGGGACTGGCCCCCGCAGCCCTGACCCGCTCACGGGGACTGGCCCCCGCAGCCCTGACCCGCTCACCGTGACTGGCCCCGGCTGCCCTCACCCGATGACAGCTAATTGCCCCCGCAGCCCAGACCCGCTCACGGGGACTGGCCCCCGCAGCCCTGACCCCATGACAGGTATTTGCCCCCGCCGCCCTGACCCGCACACGGGGACTGGTCCCCGCAGCCCTGACACGTTCACGGGGACTAGCCCCCGCAGCCCTGTCTCACTGACATCCATTTGCCCCCGCAGCCCTGACCCGCTCACGGGGACTGGCCCTCCCCGCCCTGACCCGCTCACAGGGTCTGGCCCCCACAGCCCAGACACACTCGCTGGGACTAGCCCCCCGCAGCCCTGTCGCGCTCGGTGGGACTGGCCCCCCGCTGCCCTGTCGCGCTCGCTGGGACTGGCCCCCCGCAGCCCTGTCGCGCTCGCCTGGACTGGCCCCCCGCAGCCATGTCGCGCTCGCTGGGACTGGCCCCCCGCAGCCCTGTCGCGCTCGCTGGGACTGGCCCCCCGCAGCCCTGTCGCGCTCGCTGGCGCTGGCCCCCCGCAGCCCTGTCGCGCTCACTGGGACTGGCCCCCCGCAGCCCTGTCGCGCTCGCTGGGACTGGCCCCCCGCAGCCCTGTCGCGCTCGCTGGGACTGGCCCCCGCAGCCCTGACCCCATGACAGCTATATGCACCCGCAGCCCTGACCCGCTCACGGGGACTGGCCCCCGCAGCCCTGACCGGCTCACGGAGACTGTCCCCCGCAGCCCTGACCCGCTCACGGGGACTGGCCCCCGCAGCCCTGACCTGCTCACGGGGACTGGCGCCCGCAGCCCTGACCCCATGACAGCTATTTGCCCCCGCCGCCCTGACCCGATCACGGGGACTGGCCCCCGCAGCCCTGACCCGCTCACGGGGACTGACCCCCGCCGCCCTGACCCGCTCACGGGGAATGGCCCCCGCAGCCCTGACCCCATGACAGGTATTTGCCCCCGCAGCCCTGACCCGTTCACGAGGACTCGCCCCCGCAGCCCTGACCCGCTCACGGGGACTGGCCGCCGCAGCCCTGACCCGCTGACATCTATTTGCCATCGCAGCCCTGACCCGCTCACGAGGACTGGCCCCCGCAGCCCTGACCCGCTCACGGGGACTGGCCCCCCCAGCCCTGACCCGCTCACCGGCACTGGCCCCCGCAGCCCTGACCCCATGACAGCTATTTGCCATCGCAGCCCTGACCCGCTCACGAGGACTGGCCCCCGCAGCCCTGACCCGCTCACGGGGACTGGCCCCCCCAGCCCTGACCCGCTCACCGGCACTGGCCCCCGCAGCCCTGACCCCATGACAGCTATTTGCCCCCGCAGCCCTGAGCCGCTCACGGGGACTGGCCCCCGCAGCCCTGACCGCTCACGGGGACTGGCCCCCGCAGCCCTCACCCGCTCACGGGGACTTCCCCCGCAGCCCTGACCCGCTCACCGGGACTGGCCCCCGCTGCCCTCACCCCATGACAGCTATTTGCCCCTGCAGCCCAGACCCACTCACGGGGACTGGCCCCCGCAGCCCTGACCCCATGACAGGTATTTGCCCCCGCCGCCCTGACCCGCACACGGGGACTGGCCCCCGCGGCCCTGACACGCTCATGGGGACTAGCCCCCGCAGCCCTGTCTCACTGACATCCATTTGCCCCCGCAGCCCTGACCCGCTCACGGGGACTGGCCCTCCCCGACCTGACCCGCTCACAGGGTCTGGCCCCCGCAGCCCTGACACGCTCGCTGGGACTAGCCCCCCGCAGCCCTGTCGCGCTCGGTGGGACTGGCCCCCCGCTGCCCTGTCGCGCTCGCTGGGACTGGCCCCCCGTAGCCATGTCGCGCTCGCTGTGACTGGCCCCCCGCAGCCCTGTCGCGCTCGCTGGGACTGGCCCCCGCAGCCCTGGCCCGCTCACGGGGACTGGCCCCCGCAGCCCTGACCCGCTCACGGGGACTGGCCCCCGCAGCCCTGACCCGCTCACGGGGACTGGCCCCCGCAGCCCTGACCCGCTCACGGGGACTGGCCGCCGCAGCCCTGTCCCGCTGACATCTATTTGCCACCGCAGCCCTGACCCGCTCACGAGGACTGGCCCCCGCAGCCCTGTCGCGCTCGCTGGGACTGGCCCACTGCAGCCCTGTCGCGCTCGCTGGGACTGGCCCCCCGCAGCCCTGTCGCGCTCGCCGGCACTGGCCCCCGCAGCCCTGACCCTATGACAGCTATATGCCCCCGCAGCCCTGACCCGCTCACAGGGACTGGCCCCCGCAGCCCTGACCCGCTCACGGAGTCTGGCCCCCGCAGCCCTGACCAGCTCACGGGGACTGACCCCCGCAGCCCTGACCTGCTCACGGGGACTGGCCCCCGCATCCCTGACCCCATGACAGCTAGTTGCCCCCGCCGCCCTGACCCGCTCACGGGGACTGGCCCCCGCAGCCCTGACCCGCTCACGGGGACTGGCCCCCGCCGCCCTGACCCGCTCAGGGGGAATGGCCCTCGCAGCCCTGACCCCATGACAGGTATTTGCCCCCGCAGCCCTGACCCGCTCATGAGGACTCGCCCCCGCAGCCCTGACCCGCTCACGGGGACTGGCCGCCGCAGCCATGTCCCGCTGACATCTATTTGCCAACGCAGCCCTGACCCGCTCACGAGGACTGGCCCCCGCAGCCCTGACCCACTCACGGGGACTGGCCCCCCCAGCCCTGACCCGCTCACCGGCACTGGCCCCCGCAGCCCTGACCCCATGACAGCTATTTGCCCCCGCAGCCCTGAGCCGCTCACGGGGACTGGCCCCCGCAGCCCTGACCGCTCACGGGGACTGGCCCCCGCAGCCCTCACCCGCTCACGGGGACTGGCCCCCGCAGCCCTGACCCGCTCACCGGGACTGGCCCACGCTGCCCTCACCCCATGACAGCTATTTGCCCCCGCAGCCCAGACCCACTCACGGGGACTGGCCCCCGCAGCGCTGACCCCATGACAGGTATTTGCCCCCGCCGCCCTGACCCGCACACGGGGGCTGGCCCCCGCAGCCCTGACACGCTCACGGGGACTAGCCCCCGCAGCCCTGTCTCACTGACATCCATTTGCCCCCGCAGCCCTGACCCGCTCAGGGGAATGGCCGTCTCCGCCCTGACCCGCTCACAGGGTCTGGCCCCCGCAGCCCTGACACGCTCGCTGGGACTACCCCCCGCAGACCTGTCGCACTCGGTGGGACTGGCCCCCTGCTGCCCTGTCGCGCTCGCTGGGACTGGCCCCCCGCAGCCCTGTCGCGCTCGCTGGGACTGGCCCCCCGCAGCCCTGTCGCGCTCGCTGGGACTGGCCCCCCGTAGCCATGTCGCGCTCGCTGTGACTGGCCCCCCGCAGCCCTGTCGCGCTCGCTGGGACTGGCCCCCCGCAGCCCTGTCGCGCTCGCTGGGACTGGCCCCCCGCTGCCCTGTCGCGCTCGCTGGCGCTGGCCCCCCGCAGCCCTGTCGCGCTCGCTGGGACTGGCCCCCCGCAGCCCTGTCGCGCTCGCTGGGACTGGCCCCCCGCAGCCCTGTCGGTGCTCGCTGGGACTGGCCCCCCGCAGCCCTGTCGCGCTCGCTGGGATTGGCCCCCCGCAGCCCTGTCGCGCTCACCGGCACTGGCCCCCGCAGCCCTGACCCCATGACAGCTATATGCCCCCGCAGCCCTGACCCGCTCACGGGGACTGGCCCCCGCAGCCCTGACCCGCTCACGGGGACTGGCCCCCGCAGCCCTGACCCGCTCACGGGGACTGACCCCCGCAGCCCTGACCCGCTCACGGGGACTGGCCCCCGCAGCCCTGACCCCATGACAACTATTTGCCCCCGCCGCCCTGACCCGCTCACGGGGACTGGCCCCCGCAGCCCTGACCCGCTCACGGGGACTGGCCCCCGCCGCCTAGGCCCGCTCACGAGGACTGGCCCCCGCAGCCCTGACCCCATGACAGGTATTTGCCCCCGCAGCCCTGACCCGCTCACGAGGACTCGCCCCCACAGCCCTGACCCGCTCACGGGGACTGGCCACCGCAGCCCTGTCCCGCTGACATCTATTTGCCACCGCAGCCCTGACCCGCTCACGAGGACTGGCCCCCGCAGCCGTGTCGCGCTCGCTGGGACTGGCCCCCCGCAGCCCTGTCGCTCTCGCTGGGACTGGCCCCCCGCAGCCCTGTCGCGCTCGCCGGCACTGGCCCCCGCAGCCCTGACCCTATGACAGCTATATGCCCCCGCAGCCCTGACCCGCTCACAGGGACTGGCCCCCGCAGCCCTGACCCGCTCACGGATTCTGGCCCCCGCAGCCCTGACCTGCTCAAGGGGACTGACCCCCGTAGCCCTGACCTGCTCACGGGGACTGGCCCCCGCAGCCCTGACCCCATGACAGCTATTTGCCCCCGCCGCCCTGACCCGCTCACGGGGACTGGCCCCCGCAGCCCTGACCCGCTCACGGGGACTGGCCCCCGCAACCCTGACCCGCTCACGGGGAATGGCCCCCGCAGCCCTGACCCCATGACAGGTATTTGCCCCCGCAGCCCTGACCCGCTCACCAGGACTCGCCCCCGCAGCCCTGACCCGCTCACGGGGACTGGCCGCCGCAGCCCTGTCCCGCTGACATCTATTTGCCATCGCAGCCCTGACCCGCTCACGAGGACTGGCCCCCGCAGCCCTGACCCTCTCACGGGGACTGGCCCCCCCAGCCCTGACCCGCTCACCGGCACTGGCCCCCGCAGCCCTGACCCCATGACAGCTATTTGCCCCCGCAGCCCTGAGCCGCTCACGGGGACTGGCCCCCGCAGCCCTGACCGCTCACGGGGACTGGCCCCCGCAGCCCTGACCCGCTCACGGGGACTGGCCCCCGCAGCCCTGACCCGCTCACCGTGACTGGCCCCGGCTGCCCTCACCCGATGACAGCTAATTGCCCCCGCAGCCCAGACCCGCTCACGGGGACTGGCCCCCGCAGCCCTGACCCCATGACAGGTATTTGCCCCCGCCGCCCTGACCCGCACACGGGGACTGGTCCCCGCAGCCCTGACACGTTCACGGGGACTAGCCCCCGCAGCCCTGTCTCACTGACATCCATTTGCCCCCGCAGCCCTGACCCGCTCACGGGGACTGGCCCTCCCCGCCCTGACCCGCTCACAGGGTCTGGCCCCCACAGCCCAGACACACTCGCTGGGACTAGCCCCCCGCAGCCCTGTCGCGCTCGGTGGGACTGGCCCCCCGCTGCCCTGTCGCGCTCGCTGGGACTGGCCACCCGCAGCCCTGTCGCGCTCGCTGGGACTGGCCCCCCGCAGCCCTGTCGCGCTCGCCTGGACTGGCCCCCCGCAGCCATGTCGCGCTCGCTGGGACTGGCCCCCCGCAGCCCTGTCGCGCTCGCTGGGACTGGCCCCCCGCAGCCCTGTCGCGCTCGCTGGCGCTGGCCCCCCGCAGCCCTGTCGCGCTCACTGGGACTGGCCCCCCGCAGCCCTGTCGCGCTCGCTGGGACTGGCCCCCCGCAGCCCTGTCGCGCTCGCTGGGACTGGCCCCCGCAGCCCTGACCCCATGACAGCTATATGCACCCGCAGCCCTGACCCGCTCACGGGGACTGGCCCCCGCAGCCCTGACCGGCTCACGGAGACTGTCCCCCGCAGCCCTGACCCGCTCACGGGGACTGGCCCCCGCAGCCCTGACCTGCTCACGGGGACTGGCGCCCGCAGCCCTGACCCCATGACAGCTATTTGCCCCCGCCGCCCTGACCCGATCACGGGGACTGGCCCCCGCAGCCCTGACCCGCTCACGGGGACTGACCCCCGCCGCCCTGACCCGCTCACGGGGACTGACCCCCGCCGCCCTGACCCGCTCACGGGGAATGGCCCCCGCAGCCCTGACCCCATGACAGGTATTTGCCCCCGCAGCCCTGACCCGTTCACGAGGACTCGCCCCCGCAGCCCTGACCCGCTCACGGGGACTGGCCGCCGCAGCCCTGACCCGCTGACATGTATTTGCCATCGCAGCCCTGACCCGCTCACGAGGACTGGCCCCCGCAGCCCTGACCCGCTCACGGGGACTGGCCCCCCCAGCCCTGACCCGCTCACCGGCACTGGCCCCCGCAGCCCTGACCCCATGACAGCTATTTGCCCCCGCAGCCCTGAGCCGCTCACGGGGACTGGCCCCCGCAGCCCTGACCGCTCATGGGGACTGGCCCCCGCAGCCCTCACCCGCTCACGGGGACTGGCCCCCGCAGCCCTGACCCGCTCACCGGGACTGGCCCCCGCTGCCCTCACCCCATGACAGCTATTTGCCCCTGCAGCCCAGACCCACTCACGGGGACTGGCCCCCGCAGCCCTGACCCCATGACAGGTATTTGCCCCCGCCGCCCTGACCCGCACACGGGGACTGGCCCCCGCGGCCCTGACACGCTCATGGGGACTAGCCCCCGCAGCCCTGTCTCACTGACATCCATTTGCCCCCGCAGCCCTGACCCGCTCACGGGGACTGGCCCTCCCCGACCTGACCCGCTCACAGGGTCTGGCCCCCGCAGCCCTGACACGCTCGCTGGGACTAGCCCCCCGCAGCCCTGTCGCGCTCGGTGGGACTGGCCCCCCGCTGCCCTGTCGCGCTCGCTGGGACTGGCCCCCCGTAGCCATGTCGCGCTCGCTGTGACTGGCCCCCCGCAGCCCTGTCGCGCTCGCTGGGACTGGCCCCCGCAGCCCTGGCCCGCTCACGGGGACTGGCCCCCGCAGCCCTGACCCGCTCACGGGGACTGGCCCCCGCAGCCCTGACCCGCTCACGGGGACTGGCCCCCGCAGCCCTGACCCGCTCACGGGGACTGGCCGCCGCAGCCCTGTCCCGCTGACATCTATTTGCCACCGCAGCCCTGACCCGCTCACGAGGACTGGCCCCCGCAGCCCTGTCGCGCTCGCTGGGACTGGCCCACTGCAGCCCTGTCGCGCTCGCTGGGACTGGCCCCCCGCAGCCCTGTCGCGCTCGCCGGCACTGGCCCCCGCAGCCCTGACCCTATGACAGCTATATGCCCCCGCAGCCCTGACCCGCTCACAGGGACTGGCCCCCGCAGCCCTGACCCGCTCACGGAGTCTGGCCCCCGCAGCCCTGACCAGCTCACGGGGACTGACCCCCGCAGCCCTGACCTGCTCACGGGGACTGGCCCCCGCATCCCTGACCCCATGACAGCTAGTTGCCCCCGCCGCCCTGACCCGCTCACGGGGACTGGCCCCCGCAGCCCTGACCCGCTCACGGGGACTGGCCCCCGCCGCCCTGACCCGCTCAGGGGGAATGGCCCTCGCAGCCCTGACCCCATGACAGGTATTTGCCCCCGCAGCCCTGACCCGCTCATGAGGACTCGCCCCCGCAGCCCTGACCCGCTCACGGGGACTGGCTGCCGCAGCCATGTCCCGCTGACATCTATTTGCCAACGCAGCCCTGACCCGCTCACGAGGACTGGCCCCCGCAGCCCTGACCCACTCACGGGGACTGGCCCCCCCAGCCCTGACCCGCTCACCGGCACTGGCCCCCGCAGCCCTGACCCCATGACAGCTATTTGCCCCCGCAGCCCTGAGCCTCTCACGGGGACTGGCCCCCGCAGCCCTGACCGCTCACGGGGACTGGCCCCCGCAGCCCTCACCCGCTCACGGGGACTGGCCCCCGCAGCCCTGACCCGCTCACCGGGACTGGCCCACGCTGCCCTCACCCCATGACAGCTATTTGCCCCCGCAGCCCAGACCCACTCACGGGGACTGGCCCCCGCAGCGCTGACCCCATGACAGGTATTTGCCCCCGCCGCCCTGACCCGCACACGGGGGCTGGCCCCCGCAGCCCTGACACGCTCACGGGGACTAGCCCCCGCAGCCCTGTCTCACTGACATCCATTTGCCCCCGCAGCCCTGACCCGCTCAGGGGAATGGCCGTCTCCGCCCTGACCCGCTCACAGGGTCTGGCCCCCGCAGCCCTGACACGCTCGCTGGGACTACCCCCCGCAGACCTGTCGCACTCGGTGGGACTGGCCCCCTGCTGCCCTGTCGCGCTCGCTGGGACTGGCCCCCCGCAGCCCTGTCGCGCTCGCTGGGACTGGCCCCCCGCAGCCCTGTCGCGCTCGCTGGGACTGGCCCCCCGTAGCCATGTCGCGCTCGCTGTGACTGGCCCCCCGCAGCCCTGTCGCGCTCGCTGGGACTGGCCCCCCGCAGCCCTGTCGCGCTCGCTGGGACTGGCCCCCCGCTGCCCTGTCGCGCTCGCTGGCGCTGGCCCCCCGCAGCCCTGTCGCGCTCGCTGGGACTGGCCCCCCGCAGCCCTGTCGCGCTCGCTGGGACTGGCCCCCCGCAGCCCTGTCGGTGCTCGCTGGGACTGGCCCCCCGCAGCCCTGTCGCGCTCGCTGGGATTGGCCCCCCGCAGCCCTGTCGCGCTCACCGGCACTGGCCCCCGCAGCCCTGACCCCATGACAGCTATATGCCCCCGCAGCCCTGACCCGCTCACGGGGACTGGCCCCCGCAGCCCTGACCCGCTCACGGGGACTGGCCCCCGCAGCCCTGACCCGCTCACGGGGACTGACCCCCGCAGCCCTGACCCGCTCACGGGGACTGGCCCCCGCAGCCCTGACCCCATGACAACTATTTGCCCCCGCCGCCCTGACCCGCTCACGGGGACTGGCCCCCGCAGCCCTGACCCGCTCACGGGGACTGGCCCCCGCCGCCTAGGCCCGCTCACGAGGACTGGCCCCCGCAGCCCTGACCCCATGACAGGTATTTGCCCCCGCAGCCCTGACCCGCTCACGAGGACTCGCCCCCACAGCCCTGACCCGCTCACGGGGACTGGCCACCGCAGCCCTGTCCCGCTGACATCTATTTGCCACCGCAGCCCTGACCCGCTCACGAGGACTGGCCCCCGCAGCCGTGTCGCGCTCGCTGGGACTGGCCCCCCGCAGCCCTGTCGCTCTCGCTGGGACTGGCCCCCCGCAGCCCTGTCGCGCTCGCCGGCACTGGCCCCCGCAGCCCTGACCCTATGACAGCTATATGCCCCCGCAGCCCTGACCTGCTCAAGGGGACTGACCCCCGCAGCCCTGACCTGCTCACGGGGACTGGACCCCGCAGCCCTGACCCCATGACAGCTATTTGCCCCGCCGCCCTGACCCGCTCACGGGGACTGGCCCCCGCAGCCCTGACCCGCTCACGGGGACTGGCCCCCGCAACCCTGACCCGCTCACGGGGAATGGCCCCCGCAGCCCTGACCCCATGACAGGTATTTGCCCCCGCAGCCCTGACCCGCTCACCAGGACTCGCCCCCGCAGCCCTGACCCGCTCACGGGGACTGGCCGCCGCAGCCCTGTCCCGCTGACATCTATTTGCCATCGCAGCCCTGACCCGCTCACGAGGACTGGCCCCCGCAGCCCTGACCCTCTCACGGGGACTGGCCCCCCCAGCCCTGACCCGCTCACCGGCACTGGCCCCCGCAGCCCTGACCCCATGACAGCTATTTGCCCCCGCAGCCCTGAGCCGCTCACGGGGACTGGCCCCCGCAGCCCTGACCGCTCACGGGGACTGGCCCCCGCAGCCCTGACCCGCTCACGGGGACTGGCCCCCGCAGCCCTGACCCGCTCACCGTGACTGGCCCCGGCTGCCCTCACCCGATGACAGCTAATTGCCCCCGCAGCCCAGACCCGCTCACGGGGACTGGCCCCCGCAGCCCTGACCCCATGACAGGTATTTGCCCCCGCCGCCCTGACCCGCACACGGGGACTGGTCCCCGCAGCCCTGACACGTTCACGGGGACTAGCCCCCGCAGCCCTGTCTCACTGACATCCATTTGCCCCCGCAGCCCTGACCCGCTCACGGGGACTGGCCCTCCCCGCCCTGACCCGCTCACAGGGTCTGGCCCCCACAGCCCAGACACACTCGCTGGGACTAGCCCCCCGCAGCCCTGTCGCGCTCGGTGGGACTGGCCCCCCGCTGCCCTGTCGCGCTCGCTGGGACTGGCCACCCGCAGCCCTGTCGCGCTCGCTGGGACTGGCCCCCCGCAGCCCTGTCGCGCTCGCCTGGACTGGCCCCCCGCAGCCATGTCGCGCTCGCTGGGACTGGCCCCCCGCAGCCCTGTCGCGCTCGCTGGGACTGGCCCCCCGCAGCCCTGTCGCGCTCGCTGGCGCTGGCCCCCCGCAGCCCTGTCGCGCTCACTGGGACTGGCCCCCCGCAGCCCTGTCGCGCTCGCTGGGACTGGCCCCCCGCAGCCCTGTCGCGCTCGCTGGGACTGGCCCCCGCAGCCCTGACCCCATGACAGCTATATGCACCCGCAGCCCTGACCCGCTCACGGGGACTGGCCCCCGCAGCCCTGACCGGCTCACGGAGACTGTCCCCCGCAGCCCTGACCCGCTCACGGGGACTGGCCCCCGCAGCCCTGACCTGCTCACGGGGACTGGCGCCCGCAGCCCTGACCCCATGACAGTTATTTGCCCCCGCCGCCCTGACCCGATCACGGGGACTGGCCCCCGCAGCCCTGACCCGCTCACGGGGACTGACCCCCGCCGCCCTGACCCGCTCACGGGGAATGGCCCCCGCAGCCCTGACCCCATGACAGGTATTTGCCCCCGCAGCCCTGACCCGTTCACGAGGACTCGCCCCCGCAGCCCTGACCCGCTCACGGGGACTGGCCGCCGCAGCCCTGACCCGCTGACATCTATTTGCCATCGCAGCCCTGACCCGCTGACGAGGACTGGCCCCCGCAGCCCTGACCCGCTCACGGGGACTGGCCCCCCCAGCCCTGACCCGCTCACCGGCACTGGCCCCCGCAGCCCTGACCCCATGACAGCTATTTGCCCCCGCAGCCCTGAGCCGCTCACGGGGACTGGCCCCCGCAGCCCTGACCGCTCAGGGGGACTGGCCCCCGCAGCCCTCACCCGCTCACGGGGACTGGCCCCCGCAGCCCTGACCCGCTCACCGGGACTGGCCCCCGCTGCCCTCACCCCATGACAGCTATTTGCCCCTGCAGCCCAGACCCACTCACGGGGACTGGCCCTCCCCGACCTGACCCGCTCACAGGGTCTGGCCCCCGCAGCCCTGACACGCTCGCTGGGACTAGCCCCCCGCAGCCCTGTCGCGCTCGGTGGGACTGGCCCCCCGCTGCCCTGTCGCGCTCGCTGGGACTGGCCCCCGCCGCCCTGACCCGCTCACGGGGAATGGCCCCCGCAGCCCTGACGCCATGACAGGTATTTGCCCCCGCAGCCCTGACCCGCTCACAAGGACTCGCCCCTGCAGCCCTGACCCGCTCACGGGGACTGGCCGCCGCAGCCCTGTCCCGCTGACATCTATTTGCCATCGCAGCCCTGACCCGCTCACGAGGACTGGCCTCCGCAGCCCTGACCCGCTCACGGGGACTGGCCCCCCCAGCCCTGACCCGCTCACCGGCACTGGCCCCCGCAGCCCTGACCCCATGACAGCTATTTGCCCCCGCAGCCCTAAGCCGCTCACGGGGACTGGCCCCCGCAGCCCTGTCCCGCTGACATCTATTTGCCACCGCAGCCCTGACCCGCTCACGAGGACTGGCCCCCGCAGCCCTGTCGCGCTCGCTGGGACTGGCCCCCCGCAGCCCTGTCGCGCTCGCTGGGACTGGCCCCCCGCAGCCCTGTCGCGCTCGCCGGCACTGGCCCCCGCAGCACTGACCCTATGACAGCTATATGCCCCCGCAGCCCTGACCCGCTCACAGGGACTGGCCCCCGCAGCCCTGACCCGCTCACGGAGTCTGGCCCCCGCAGCCCTGACCTGCTCACGGGGACTGACCCCCGCAGCCCTGACCTGCTCACGGGGACTGGCCCCCGCAGCCCTGACCCCATGACAGCTATTTGCCCCCGCCGCCCTGACCCGCTCACGGGGACTGGCCCCCGCATCCCTGACCCGCTCACGGGGACTGGCCCCCGCCGCCCTGACCCGCTCACGGGGAATGGCCCCCGCAGCCCTGACCCGCTCACGAGGACTCGCCCCCGCAGCCCTGACCCGCTCACGGGTACTGGCCGCCGCAGCCCTGTCCCAATGACATCTATTTGCCATCGCAGCCCTGACCCGCTCACGAGGGCTGGCCCCCGCAGCCCTGACCCGCTCACGGGGACTGGCCCCCCCAGCCCTGACCCGATCACCGGCACTGGCCCCCGCAGCCCTGACCCCATGACTGCTATTTACCCCCGCAGGCCAGACCCGCTCACGGGGACTGGCCCCCGCAGCCCTGACCCCATGACAGGTATTTGCCCCCGCCGCCCTGACCGGCACACGGGGACTGGCCCCCGCAGCCCTGACACGCTCACGGGGACTAGCCCCCGCAGCCCTGTCTCACTGACATCCATTTGCCCCCGCAGCCCTGACCCGCTCACGGGGACTGGCCCTCCCCGCCCTGACCCGCTCACAGGGTCTGGCCCCCGCAGCCCTGACACACTCGCTGGGACTAGCCCCCCGCAGCCCTGTCGCGCTCGGTGGGACTGGCCCCCCGCTGCCCTGTCGCGCTCGCTGGGACTGGCCACCCGCAGCCCTGTCGCACTCGCTGGGACTGGCCCCCCGCAGCCCTGTCGCGCTCGCTGGGACTGGCCCCCCGCAGCCATGTCGCGCTCGCTGGGACTGGCCCCCCGCAGCCCTGTTGCGCTCGCTGGCGCTGGCCCCCCGCAGCCCTGTCGCCCTCGCTGGGACTGGCCCCCCGCAGCCCTGTCGCGCTCGCTGGGACTGGCCCCCCGCAGCCCTGTCGCGCTCGCTGGGACTGGCCCCCCGCAGCCCTGTCGCGCTCGCTGGGACTGGCCCCCGCAGCCCTGACCAGCTCACGGGGACTGGCCCCCGCAGCCCCGGCCCGCTCACGGGGACTGGCCCCCGCAGCCCTGACCCGCTCACGGGGACTGGCCCCCGCAGCCCTGACCCGCTCACGGGGACTGGCCCCCGCAGCCCTGACCCGCTCACGGGGACTGGCCCCCCGCAGCCCTGACCCGCTCACGGGGACTGGCCCCCGCAGCTCTGACCAGCTCACGGGGACTGGCCCCCGCAGCCCTGACCCGCTCACGGGGACTGGCCCCCCGCAGCCCTGTCGCGCTCACGGGGACTGGCCCGCCGCAGCCCTGTTGCGCTCACGGGGACTGGCCCCCGCAGGCCTCTCGCGCTCACAGGGACTTGCCCCCCGCAGCCCTGTCGCGGTCACAGGGACTTGCCCCCCGCAGCCCTGTCGCGCTCACAGGTACTTGCCCCCCGCAGCCCTGACCCGCTCACGGGGACTGGCCACCGCAGCCCTGACCCCATGACAACTATTTGCCCCCGCCGCCCTGACCCGCTCACGGGGACTGGCCCCCGCAGCCCTGACCCGCTCACGGGGACTGGCCCCCGCCGCCCTGACCCGCTCACGAGGACTGGCCCCCGCAGCCCTGACCCCATGACAGGTATTTGCCCCCGCAGCCCTGACCCGCTCACGAGGACTCGCCCCCGCAGCCCTGACCCGCTCACGGGGACTGGCCGCCGCAGCCCTGTCCCGCTGACATCTATTTGCCACCGCAGCCCTGACCCGCTCACGAGGACTGGCCCCCGCAGCCCTGACCCGCTCACGAGGACTCGCCCCCGCAGCCCTGACCCGCTCACGGGGACTGGCCGCCGCAGCCATGTCCCGCTGACATCTATTTGCCATCGCAGCCCTGACCCGCTCACGAGGACTGGCCCCCGCAGCCCTGACCCACTCACGGGGACTGGCCCCCCCAGCCCTGACCCGCTCACCGGCACTGGCCCCCGCAACCCTGACCCCATGACAGCTATTTGCCCCCGCAGCCCTGAGCCGCTCACGGGGACTGGCCCCCGCAGCCCTGACCGCTCACGGGGACTGGCCCCCGCAGCCCTCACCCGCTCACGGGGACTGGCCCCCGCAGCCCTGACCCGCTCACCGGGACTGGCCCCCGCTGCCCTCACCCCATGACAGCTATTTGCCCCCGCCGCCCTGACCCGCACACGGGGACTGGCCCCCGCAGCCCTGACACGCTCACGGGGACTGGCCCCCGCAGCCCTGTCTCACTGACATCCATTTGCCCCCGCAGCCCTGACACGCTCAGGGGAATGGCCGTCTCTGCCCTGACCCGCTCACAGGGTCTGGCCCCCGCAGCCCTGACACGCTCGCTGGGACTACCCCCCGCAGACCTGTCGCGCTCGGTGGGACTGGCCCCCCGCTGCCCTGTCGCGCTCGCTGGGACTGGCCCCCCGCAGCCCTGTCGCGCTCGCTGGGACTGGCCCCCCGCAGCCCTGTCGCGCTCGCTGGGACTGGCCCCCCGTAGACATGTCGCGCTCGCTGGGACTGGCCCCCGCAGCCCTGGCCCGCTCACGGGGACTGGCCCCGCAGCCCTGACCCGCTCACGGGGACTGGCCCCCGCAGCCCTGACCGGCTCACGGGGACTGGCCCCCGCAGCCCTGACCCGCTCACGGGGACTGGCCCCCGCAGCTCTGACCAGCTCACGGGGACTGGCCCCCGCAGCCCTGACCCGCTCACGGGGACTGGCCCCCCGCAGCCCTGTCGCGCTCACGGGGACTGGCCCCCGCAGGCCTCTCGCGCTCACAGGGACTTGCCCCCCGCAGCCCTGTCGCGGTCACAGGGACTTGCCCCCCGCAGCCCTGTCGCGCTCACAGGTACTTGCCCGCCGCAGCCCTGACCCGCTCACGGGGACTGGCCCCCGCAGCCCTGACCCCATGACAACTATTTGCCCCCGCCGCCCTGACCCGCTCACGGGGACTGGCCCCCGCAGCCTTGACCCGCTCACGGGGACTGGCCCCCGCCGCCTGACCCGCTCACGAGGACTGGCCCCCGCAGCCCTGACCCCATGACAGGTATTTGCCCCCGCAGCCCTGACCCGCTCACGAGGACTCGCCCCCGCAGCCCTGACCCACTCACGGGGACTGGCCGCCGCAGCCCTGTCCCGCTGACATCTATTTGCCACCGCAGCCCTGACCCGCTCACGAGGACTGGCCCCCGCAGCCCTTTCGCGCTCGCTGGGACTGGCCCCCCGCAGCCCTGTCGCGCTCGCCGGCACTGGCCCCCGCAGCCCTGACCCTATGACAGCTATATGCCCCCGCAGCCCTGACCCGCTCACAGGGACTGGCCCCTGCAGCCCTGACCCGCTCACGGAGTCTGGCCCCCGCAGCCCTGACCAGCTCACGGGGACTGACCCCCGCAGCCCTGACCTGCTCACGGGGACTGGCCCCCGCAGCCCTGACCCCATGACAGCTATTTGCCCCCGCCGCCCTGACCCGCTCACGGGTACTGGCCCCCGCAGCCCTGACCCGCTCACGGGGACTGGCCCCCGCCGCCCTGACCCGCTCAGGGGGAATGGCCCTCGCAGCCCTGACCCCATGACAGGTATTTGCCCCCGCAGCCCTGACCCGCTCACGAGGACTCGCCCCCGCAGCCCTGACCCGCTCACGGGGACTGGCCGCCGCAGCCATGTCCCGCTGACATCTATTTGCCAACGCAGCCCTGACCCGCTCACGAGGACTGGCCCCCGCAGCCCTGACCCACTCACGGGGACTGGTCCCCCCCAGCCCTGACCCGCTCACCGGCACTGGCCCCCGCAGCCCTGACCCCATGACAGCTATTTGCCCCCGCAGCCCTGAGCCGCTCACCGGGACTGGCCCCCGCAGCCCTGACCGCTCACGGGGACTGGCCCCCGCAGCCCTCACCCGCTAACGGGGACTGGCCCCCGCAGCCCTGACCCGCTCACCGGGACTGGCCCACGCTGCCCTCACCCCATGACAGCTATTTGCCCCCGCAGCCCAGACCCACTCACGGGGACTGGCCCCCGCAGCGCTGACCCCATGACAGGTATTTGCCCCCGCCGCCCTGACCCGCACACGGGGGCTGGCCCCCGCAGCCCTGACACGCTCACGGGGACTAGCCCCCGCAGCCCTGTCTCACTGACATCCATTTGCCCCCGCAGCCCTGACCCGCTCAGGGGAATGGCCGTCTCCGCCCTGACCCGCTCACAGGGTCTGGCCCCCGCAGCCCTGACACGCTCGCTGGGACTACCCCCCGCAGACCTGTCGCACTCGGTGGGACTGGCCCCCCGCTGCCCTGTCGCGCTCGCTGGGACTGGCCCCCCGCAGCCCTGTCGCGCTCGCTGGGACTGGCCCCCCGCAGCCCTGTCGCGCTCGCTGGGACTGGCCCCCCGTAGCCATGTCGCGCTCGCTGTGACTGGCCCCCCGCAGCCCTGTCGCGCTCGCTGGGACTGGCCCCCCGCAGCCCTGTCGCGCTCGCTGGGACTGGCCCCCCGCTGCCCTGTCGCGCTCGCTGGCGCTGGCCCCCCGCAGCCCTGTCGCGCTCGCTGGGACTGGCCCCCCGCAGCCCTGTCGCGCTCGCTGGGACTGGCCCCCCGCAGCCCTGTCGGTGCTCGCTGGGACTGGCCCCCCGCAGCCCTGTCGCGCTCGCTGGGATTGGCCCCCCGCAGCCCTGTCGCGCTCACCGGCACTGGCCCCCGCAGCCCTGACCCCATGACAGCTATATGCCCCCGCAGCCCTGACCCGCTCACGGGGACTGGCCCCCGCAGCCCTGACCCGCTCACGGGGACTGGCCCCCGCAGCCCTGACCCGCTCACGGGGACTGACCCCCGCAGCCCTGACCCGCTCACGGGGACTGGCCCCCGCAGCCCTGACCCCATGACAACTATTTGCCCCCGCCGCCCTGACCCGCTCACGGGGACGGGCCCCCGCAGCCCTGACCCGCTCACGGGGACTGGCCCCCGCCGCCCTGGCCCGCTCACGAGGACTGGCCCCCGCAGCCCTGACCCCATGACAGGTATTTGCCCCTGCAGCCCTGACCCGCTCACGAGGACTCACCCCCACAGCCCTGACCCGCTCACGGGGACTGGCCACCGCAGCCCTGTCCCGCTGACATCTATTTGCCACCGCAGCCCTGACCCGCTCACGAGGACTGGCCCCCGCAGCCGTGTCGCGCTCGCTGGGACTGGCCCCCCGCAGCCCTGTCGCTCTCGCTGGGACTGGCCCCCCGCAGCCCTGTCGCGCTCGCCGGCACTGGCCCCCGCAGCCCTGACCCTATGACAGCTCTATGCCCCCGCAGCCCTGACCCGCTCACAGGGACTGGCGCCCGCAGCCCTGACCTGCTCACGGGGACTGACCCCCGCAGCCCTGACCTGCTCACGGGGACTGGCCCCCGCAGCCCTGACCCCATGACAGCTATTTGCCCCCGCCGCCCTGACCCGCTCACGGGGACTGGCCCCCGCAGCCCTGACCCGCTCACGGGGACTGGCCCCCGCAACCCTGACCCGCTCACGGGGAATGGCCCCCGCAGCCCTGACCCCATGACAGGTATTTGCCCCCGCAGCCATGACCCGCTCACCAGGACTCGCCCCCGCAGCCCTGACCCGCTCACGGGGACTGGCCACCGCAGCCCTGTCCCGCTGACATCTATTTGCCATCGCAGCCCTGACCCGCTCACGAGGACTGGCCCCCGCAGCCCTGACCCTCTCACGGGGACTGGCCCCCCCAGCCCTGACCCGCTCACCGGCACTGGCCCCCGCAGCCCTGACCCCAGGACAGCTATTTGCCCCCGCAGCCCTGAGCCGCTCACGGGGACTGGCCCCCGCAGCCCTGACCGCTCACGGGGACTGGCCCCCGCAGCCCTGACCCGCTCACGGGGACTGGCCCCCGCAGCCCTGACCCGCTCACCGTGTCTGGCCCCGGCTGCCCTCACCCGATGACAGCTAATTGCCCCCGCAGCCCAGACCCGCTCACGGGGACTGGCCCCCGCAGCCCTGACCCCATGACAGGTATTTGCCCCCGCCGCCCTGACCCGCACACGGGGACTGGCCCCCGCAGCCCTGACACGTTCACGGGGACTAGCCCCCGCAGCCCTGTCTCACTGACATCCATTTGCCCCCGCAGCCCTGACCCGCTCACGGGGACTGGCCCTCCCCGCCCTGACCCGCTCACAGGGTCTGGCCCCCACAGCCCAGACACACTCGCTGGGACTAGCCCCCCGCAGCCCTGTCGCGCTCGGTGGGACTGGCCCCCCGCTGCCCTGTCGCGCTCGCTGGGACTGGCCACCCGCAGCCCTGTCGCGCTCGCTGGGACTGGCTCCCACAGCCCTGTCGCGCTCGCTGGGACTGGCCCCCCGCAGCCATGTCGCGCTCGCTGGGACTGGCCCCCCGCAGCCCTGTCGCGCTCGCTGGGACTGGCCCCCCGCAGCCCTGTCGCGCTCGCTGGCGCTGGCCCCCCGCAGCCCTGTCGCGCTCGCTGGGACTGGCCCCCCGCAGCCCTGTCGCGCTCGCTGGGACTGGCCCCCCGCAGCCCTGTCGCGCTCGCTGGGACTGGCCCCCGCAGCCCTGACCCCATGACAGCTATATGCCCCCGCAGCCCTGACCCGCTCACGGGGACTGGCCCCCGCAGCCCTGACCGGCTCACGGAGACTGACCCCCGCAGCCCTGACCCGCTCACGGGGACTGGCCCCCGCAGCCCTGACCTGCTCACGGGGACTGGCCCCCGCAGCCCTGACCCCATGACAGCTATTTGCCCCCGCCGCCCTGACCCGCTCACGGGTACTGGCCCCTGCAGCCCTGACCCGCTCACGGGGACTGGCCCCCGCCGCCCTGACCCGCTCACGGGGAATGGCCCCCGCAGCCCTGACCCCATGACAGGTATTTGCCCCCGCAGCCCTGACCCGTTCACGAGGACTCGCCCCCGCAGCCCTGACCCGCTCACGGGGACTGGCCGCCGCAGCCCTGTCCCGCTGACGTCTATTTGCCATCGCAGCCCTGACCCGCTCACGAGGACTGGCCCCCGCAGCCCTGACCCGCTCACGGGGACTGGCCCCCCCAGCCCTGACCCGCTCACCGGCACTGGCCCCCGCAGCCCTGACCCCATGACAGCTATTTGCCCCCGCAGCCCTGAGCCGCTCACGGGGACTGACCCCCACAGCCCTGACCCGCTCACTGCGACTTGCCCACCGCAGTCCTGACCCGCTCACTGCGATTTGCCCCCCGCAGACCTGACCCGCTCACTGCGACTTGCCCCCCGCAGTTATGTCCCGCTGACAGGGACTTGTCCCCCGCAGTCCTGTCCCGCTGACAGGGACTTGCCCCCACAGCCCTGACCCGCTCACAGGGACTGGCCCCCGCAGCCCTGAGCCGCTCACAGGGACTGGCACCCGCTGCCCTGACCTGCGCACGGGGACAGGCCGCCGCAGCCCTGACCTGCTCACAGGGGCTGTCCCCCGCAGCCCTGACCCGCTCACAGGGACTGGCCCCCTTCAGTCCGACCTGCTCACATGAACTGGCCCCCAATGCCCTGTCCCGCTCACAGCGGCTGGCCCCCGCAGCCCTGACCTGCTCACAGGGACTGGCCCCTGCAGCCCAGTCCTGCTGACAGCGATTTGCCCCCTGCAGTCCTGTCGCGCTCACAGGGACTGGCCCCCGCAGCCCTGACCCACTCACAGCGATTTGCCCCCCGCAGCCCTGACCCGCTCACAGGGACTGGCCCCCGCAGCCCTGACCCGCACAGAGGGACTGGCCCCCGCAGCCCTGACCCGCTCTCAGGGACTGGCCCCCGCAGCCCTCACCCGCTCACTGCGACTTGCCCCCCGCAGTCCTGTCCCGCTGACAGGGACTTGTCCCCGCAGCCCTGACCCGCTCACTGCGACTGGCCACCCGCAGCCCTGAACCGCTCACTGCCACCTGCCCCCCGCGGTCCTCACCCAGTCACTGCGACTTGCCCCCTGCACCATAGACCCGCTCACTGCGACTTGCCCCCCTCAACCCTGACCCGCTCACTGCCGCCTGCCCCCCGCAGTCCTGTCCCGCTGACAGGGACCTGCCCCTTGCAGTCCTGTCCCGCTGACAGGGACTTGCCCCCCGCTGTCCTGTCCCTCTGACAGGGACTGACCCCCACAGCCCTGACCCGCTCACTGCGACTTGCCCACTGCTGTCCTGACCTGCTCACTGCGATTTGCCCCCCGCAGACCTGACCCGCTCACTGCGACTTGCCCCCCGCAGTTATGTCCCGCTGACAGGGACCGGCCCCCGCACACCTGACCCTCTCACAGGGTCTGGCCACCGCAGCCTGACCCGCTCACTGCGACTTGCCCCCCGAAGTCCTGACCTGCTCAATGCGACTTGACCCCCGCAGCCTTGAATGGCTCACTGCGACCTGCCCCCCACAGCCCTGACCCGCTCACAGGGACTGGCCCACGCAGCCCTGACCCGCTCACGGGCACCGGCCCCCTGCAGTCCTGTCCCGCTGACAGGGACATGCCCCCGCAGCCCTGACCCGCTCATTGCGACTGGCCCCCGACAGCCCTGACCCGCTCACTGCGACTTGCCCCCCGCAGCCCTGACCCGCTCACGGGGATCGGCCCCTCTGCAGTCCTGTCCCGCTAACAGGGACATGCCCCCGCAGCCCTGACCCGCTCACTGCGACTTGCCCCCGGCAGTCCTGTCCCGCTGACAGGCACTTGCCCCTTGCACACCTGTCCCTCTGACAGGGACTGGCCCCCGCAGCCCTGACCCGCTCACTGCGACTTGTCCCCCGCAGTCCTCACCCGCTCACTGCGACTTGCCCCCCGCAGACCTGACCGCCGACTGCGACTTGCCCCCCGCAGTCCTGTCCCGCTGACAGGGACTTGCCCCCCGCAGTCCTGTCACGCTGACAGGGATTGGCCCCCGCAGCCCTGACCCGCTCACTGCGACTTGCCCACCGCAGTCCTGACCCGCTCACAGGGACTGGCCCCCGCAGCCCTGACCCGCTGACAGGGACTTGCCCCCTGCAGTCCTGTCCCGCTGACAGGGACTTGCCCCCACAGCCCTGACCCGCTCACAGGGACTGGCCCCCGCAGCCCTGAGCTGCTCACAGGGACTGGCCCCCGCAGCCCTGACCTGCGCACGGGGACAGGCCGCCGCAGTCCTGACCTGCTCACAGGGGCTGTCCCCCGCAGCCCTGACCCGCTCACAGGGACTGGCCCCCTTCATTCCGACCTGCTCACATGAACTGGCCCCCAATGCCCTGTCCCGCTCACAGCGGCTGGACCCCGCAGCCCTGATCCGCTCACAGGTTCTGGCCCCCGCAGCCCTGACCTGCTCACAGGGACTGGCCCCTGCAGCCCAGTCCTGCTGACAGCGATTTGCCCCCTGCAGTCCTGTCGCGCTCACAGGGACTGGCCCCCGCAGCCCTGACCCGCTCACAGCGATTTGCCCCCCGCAGCCCTGACCCGCTCACAGGGACTGGCCCCCGCAGCCCTGACCCGCACAGAGGGACTGGCCCCCGCAGCCCTGACCCGCTCTCAGGGACTGGCCCCCGCAGCCCTCACCCGCTCACTGCGACTTGCCCCCCGCAGTCCTGTCCCGCTGACAGGGACTTGTCCCCGCAGCCCTGACCCGCTCACTGCGACTGGCCACCCGCAGCCCTGACCCGCTCACTGCCACCTGCCCCCCGCGGTCCTCACCCAGTCACTGCGACTTGCCCCCTGCACCATAGACCTGCTCACTGCGACTTGCCCCCCGCAACCCTGACCCGCTCACTGCCGCCTGCCCCCCGCAGTCCTGTCCCGCTGACAGGGACCTGCCCCTTGCAGTCCTGTCCCGCTGACAGGGACTTGCCCCCCGCTGTCCTGTCCCTCTGACAGGGACTGACCCCCACAGCCCTGACCCGCTCACTGCGACTTGCCCACTGCGGTCCTGACCCGCTCACTGTGATTTGCCCCCCGCAGACCTGACCCGCTCACTGCGACTTGCCCCCCGCAGTTATGTCCCGCTGACAGGGACTGGCCCCCGCACCCCTGACCCTCTCACAGGGTCTGGCCACCGCAGCCTGACCCGCTCACTGCGACTTGCCCCCCGAAGTCCTGACCTGCTCAATGCGACTTGACCCCCGCAGCCTTGAATGGCTCACTGCGACCTGCCCCCCGCAGCCCTGACCCGCTCACAGGGACTGGCCCACGCAGCCCTGACCCGCTCACAGGGACTGGCCCCCCGCAGCCCTGACCCGCTCACGGGCACTGGCCCCCTGCAGTCCTGTCCCGCTGACAGGGACATGCCCCCGCAGCCCTGACCCGCTCATTGCGACTGGCCCCCGACGGCCCTGACCCGCTCACTGCGACTTGCCCCCCGCAGCCCTGACCCGCTCACGGGGATCGGCCCCCTGCAGTCCTGTTCTGCTGACAGGGACTTGCCCCCGCAGCCCCGACCCGCTTACTGCGACTTGCCCCCGGCAGTCCTGTCCCGCTGACAGGCACTTGCCCCTTGCACACCTGTCCCACTGACAGGGACTGGCCCCCGCAGCCCTGACCCGCTGACAGGGACTTGCCCCCCGCAGTCCTGTCACGCTGACAGGGATTGGCC
The DNA here is from genome assembly GCF_030684315.1 of Stegostoma tigrinum. Classification (NCBI taxonomy): domain Eukaryota; kingdom Metazoa; phylum Chordata; class Chondrichthyes; order Orectolobiformes; family Stegostomatidae; genus Stegostoma; species Stegostoma tigrinum. The sequence continues at coordinate 74,473,334 of NC_081368.1, forward strand.
CCCGCAGCCCTGACCCGCTCACTGCGACTTGCCCACCGCAGTCCTGACCCGCTCACAGGGACTGGCCCCCGCAGCCCTGACCCACTGACAGGGACTTGCCCCCTGCAGTCCTGTCCCGCTGACAGGGACTTGCCCCCCGCTGTCCTGTCCCTCTGACAGGGACTGACCCCCACAGCCCTGACCCGCTCACTGCGACTTGCCCACTGCAGTCCTGACCCGCTCACTGCGATTTGCCCCCCGCAGACCTGACCCGCTCACTGCGACATGCCCCCCGCAGTCCTGTCCCGCTGACAGGGACTTGCCCCCCACAGTCATGTCCCGCTGACAGGGACTTGCCCCCCGCAGTCCTGACCCGCTTACTGCGACTTGCCTTCCGCAGTCCTGACCCACTCAGAGAGACTGGCCCCCGTATCCCTGGCCCGCTCACTGTGACTTCTGCTTGCAGCCCTGACCCGCTCCCAGTGACTGTCTCCCGCAGCCCTCACCCGCTCACAGGGACTGGCCACCCTCAGCCCTGCTCCGCTCACTGCAACTTGGCCCCCGCAGACCTGACCTGCTCACTGCGACTTGCCCCCCGCAGACCTGACCCGCTCATTGCGACTTGCCCCCCGCAGTACTGTCCCGCTGACAGGGACTTGCCCACCGCAGTCCTGTTCCGCTGTCAGGGACTTGCCCCCGCAGCCCTGACCCGCTCAGAGGGACTGACCCCCGCAGCCGTGACCCGCTCTCAGGGACTGGCCCCCGCAGCCCTGACCCGCTCACTGTGACTTGCCCCCGCAGCCCTGACCCCGCTCACGGGGACCAGCCACCCGCAGCCCTGACCCGCTCACGGGGACCGGCCCCCCGCAGCCCTGACCCGCTCACAGGGACTTGCCCCTTGCAGTCCTGACCCGCTCACAGGGACTTGCCCCTTGCAGTCCTGTCCCGCTGACAGGAACTTGCCCCCGCAGCCCTGACCCGCTCACTGCGACTTGCCCCCCGCAGCCCTGACCCGCTCACAGGGACATGCCCCTTGCAGTCCTGTCCCGCTGACAGGAAATGCCCCCGCAGTCCTGACCTGCTCACTGCGACTTGCCCCCCGCAGCCCTGACCCGCTCACAGGGACTTGCCCCTTGCAGTCCTGTCCCGCTGACAGGAACTTGCCCCCGCAGCCCTGACCCGCTCACTGCGACTTGCCCCCCGCAGCCCTGACCCGCTCACAGGGACATGCCCCTTGCAGTCCTGTCCCGCTGACAGGAAATGCCCCCGCAGTCCTGACCTGCTCACTGCGACTTGCCCCCCGCAGCCCTGACCCGCTCACAGGGACTGGCCCCCCGCAGCCCTGACCCGCTCACGGGCACCGGCCCCCTGCAGTCCTGTCCCGCTGACAGGGACATGCCCCCGCAGCCCTGACCCGCTCATTGCGACTGGCCCCCGACAGCCCTGACCCTCTCACTGCGACTTGCCCCCCGCACACCTGACACGCTCGCTGCGACTTGCCCCCGCAGACCTGTCCCGCGCACTGCGACTTGCCCCCCGCAGTCCTGACCCGCTCACTGCGACTTGCCCCCTGCAGTCCAGACCCGCTCAGAGGGACTAGCCCTCGCAGCCCTGACCCGCTCACTGCAACTTGCCCCCCGCAGCCCTTACCCACTCACAGGGCCTGGCCCCCACAGCCGTAACCCGCTCACAGGGACTGGCCCCCGCAGTGCTGCCCCGCTGTCAGGGACTTGCCCCTGCAGCCCTGACCCGCTCACTGCGACTGTCCCCCCGCAGCCCTGACCCAGTCACTGCGCCTTGCCCCCCGCAGCCCTGAGCCGCTCAGAGGGACTGGCCCCCCGCAGCCCTGACCCACTTACTGCGAGTTGCTTCCCGCAGACCTGACCCGCTCACTGTGATTTGCCCCCCGCAGTCCAGACCCGCTCACTGCGACGTGCCCCCCGCAGTCCTGACCCACTCACTGCGACTTGCCCCCCGCAGTCCTGACCCGCTCACTGCGACTTGCCCCCCGAAGTCCTGTCCCGCTGACAGGGACTTGCCCCCAGCAACCCTGTCCCGCTGACAGGGACTGGCCCCCCGCAGCTCTGACCCGCTCACTGCGACACTGCCCCCCGCAGCCCTGACCCGCTCACTGCGACTTGTCCCCCTCAGGCCTGACCGGCTCACAGCGACTTGCCCCCCGCAGCCCTGACCCGCTCACTGCGACACACCCCCCGCAGTCCTGACCCGCTCACTGCGACTTGCCCCCCGCAGCCCTGACCCGCTCACAGCGACTTGCCCCCCTCAGTCCTGACTCGCTCACTGCGACTTGCCCCCTGCAGTCCTGACCCGCTCAGAGGGACTGGCCCCCGCAGCCCTGACCCACTCACTGCAACTTGCCCCCCGCAGCCCTGACCCGCTCACAGGGCCTGGCCCCCGCAGCCCTGACCCTCTCACTGCAACTTTTTCCCCGCAGTCCTGTCCCGCTGACAGGGACTTGCCCCTGCAGCCCTGATCCGCTCACTGCGACTTGCGCCCCACTGCCCTGACCCGCTCACTCCGCCTTGTCCCCCGCAGACCTGTCCCGCTCACTGCGACTTGCCCCCCGCAGTCCTGACCCCGCTGACTGCGACTTGCCCCCCGCAGTCCTGTCCCGCTGACAGGGACTGGCCCCGCAGCCCTGACCCGCTCACAGCGACTGGCCTCCGCAGCCCTGACCCGCTCACAGGGACTGGCACCCCTCAGTCCTGACCCGCTCACTGCGACTTGCCCCCTGCAGTCCTGAACCGCTCACAGGGACTGGCCCCCGCAGCCGTGACCCGCTCACAGGGACTGGCCCCCGCAGCCCTGACCCGCTCACAGGGACTGGCCCCCGCAGCCCTGACCCGCTCACAGGGACTGGCCCGCCGCAGACCTGACTCGCTCACTCCGACTTGCCCCCTGCAGTCCTGACCCGCTCAGAGGGACTGGCCCCCGTTGCCCTGACCCGCTCACTGCAACCTGCCCCCCGCAGCCCTGACCCGCTCACAGGGCTTGGCCCCCGCAGCCGTAACCCCCTCACAGGGACTGGCCCCCGCAGCCCTGACCCGCTCACTGCAACTTGCCCCCCGCAGTCCTGTCCCGCTGACAGGGACTTGCCCCTGCAGCCCTGACCCGCTCACTGCGCCTTGCCCCCCGCAGTCCTGACCCGCTCACTGCGACTTGCCCCCCGCAGTCCTGTCCCGCTGACAGGGACTGGCCCCCGCAGCCCTGACCTGCTCACTCGACTTGCCCCCCGCACACCTGACCCGCTCGCTGCGACTTGCCCCCGCAGACCTGTCCCGCTCAGAGGGACTGGCCCTCGCAGCCCTGACCCGCTCACTGCAACTTGCCCCCCGCAGCCCTTACCCACTCACAGGGCCTGGCCCCCACAGCCGTAACCCGCTCACAGGGACTGGCCCCCGCAGTCCTGCCCCGCTGTCAGGGACTTGCCCCTGCAGCCCTGACCCGCTCACTGCGACTGTCCCCCCGCAGCCCTGATCCAGTCACTGCGCCTTGCCCCCCGCAGCCCTGACCCGCTCAGAGGGACTGGCTCCTGCAGCCCTGAGCCGCTCAGAGGGACTGGCTCCCGCAGCCCTGACCCCCTCAGAGGGACTGGCGCCCCGCAGCCCTGACCCACTTACTGCGAGTTGCTTCCCGCAGACCTGACCCGCTCACTGTGATTTTCCCCCCGCAGTCCAGACCCGCTCACTGCGACTTGCCCCCCGCAGTCCTGTCCCGCTGACAGGGACTTGCCCCCGCAGCCCTGACCCGCTCACTGCGACTTGCCCCCCGCAGACCTGACCCACTCACTGCGACTTGCCCCCCGCAGTCCTGACCCACTCAAAGGGCCTGGCCCCCACAGCCGTAACCCGCTCACTGCGACTTGCCCCCCGCAGTCCAGACCCGCTCACTGTGACTTGCCCCCCGCAGTCCTGTCCCGCTGACAGGGACTTGCCCCCGCAGCCCTGACCCGCTCACTGCGACTTGCCCCCCGCAGTCCTGACCCGCTCACTGCGACTTGCCCCCCGAAGTCCTGTCCCACTGAGAGGGACTTGCCCCCAACAACCCTGTCCCGCTGACAGGGACTGGCCCACCGCAGCCCTGACCCGCTCACTGCGACACTGCCCCCCGCAGCCCTGACCCACTTCCTGCGACTTGCCCTCCGCCGCCCTGACCCGCTCACTGCGACTTGTCCCCCTCAGACCTGACCGGCTCACAGCGACTTGCCCCCCGCAGCCCTGACCCGCTCACTGCGACACACCCCCGCAGACCTGACCCGCTCACTGCGACACACCCCCTGCAGCCCTGACCCGCTCACTGCGACTTGCCCCCGCAGTCCTGACCCGCTCAGAGGGACTGGCCCCCGCAGCCCTGACCCGCTCACTGCAACTTGCCCCCCGCAGCCCTGACCCGCTCACAGGGCCTGGCCCCCGCAGCCCTGACCCTCCCACTGCAACTTTTTCCCCGCAGCCCTGTCCCGCTGACAGGGACTTGCCCCTGCAGCCCTGACCCGCTCACTGCGACTGGCCCCCTGCAGCCCTGACCCGCTCACAGCGACTGGCCTCCGCAGCCCTGACCCGCTCACAGGGACTGGCACCCCTCAGTCCTGACCCGCTCACTGCGACTTGCCCCCTGCAGTCCTGAACCGCTCACAGGGACTGGCCCCCGCAGCCCTGACCCGCTCACAGGGACTGGCCCGCCGCAGCCCTGAACCGCTCACAGGGACTGGCCGCCGCAGTCCTGACCCGCTCACTGCGACTTGCCACTGCAGCCCTGACCCGCTCACTGCGACTTGCCCCCCGCAGTCCTGACCCGCTCACTGCGACTTGCCCCCCTCAGTCCTGACCCGCTCACTGCGACTTGCCCCCTGCAGTCCTGAACCGCTCACAGGGACTGGCCGCCGCAGCCCTGACCCGCTCACTGCGACTTGCCCCTGCAGCCCTGACCCGCTCACTGCGACTGTCCCCCTGCAGCCCTGATCCAGTCACTGCACCTTGCCCCCCGCAGCCCTGACCCGCTCAGAGGGACTGGCCCCTGCAGCCCTGAGCCGCTCAGAGGGACTGGCCCCCGCAGCCCTGACCCGCTCAGAGGGACTGGCCCCCCGCAGTCCTGACCCGCTTACTGCGAGTTGCTTCCCGCAGACCTGACCAGCTCACTGTGATTTGGCGCCCGCTGCCCTGACTCGCTCACTGCGCCTTGCCCCCCGCAGCCCTGACCCGCTCAGAGGGACTGGCCCCGGCAGCCCTGATCCGCTCAGAGGGACTGGCCCCGGCAGCCCTGACCCGCTCAGAGGGACTGCCCCCCGCAACCCTGACCCGCTCACAGCGACTTGCCCCCCGCAGTCCTGTCCCGCTGACAGGGACTTGCCCCCCGCAACCCTGTCCCGCTGACAGGTACTGGCACCCCGCAGCCCTGACCCGCTCACTGCGACTTGCCCCCCACAGCCCTGACCCGCTCACTGCGACACACCCCCCGCAGACCTGACCCGCTCACTGCGACTTGCCCCCCGCAGTCCTGACCCGCTCACTGCGACTTGCCCCCCGCAGTCCTGACCCGCTCACTGCGACTTGCCCCCCGCAGACCTGACCCGCTCACTGCGACTTGCCCCCCGCAGCCCTGACCCGCTCACTGCGACACACCCCCCGCAGTCCTGACCCGCTCACTGCGACTTGCTCCCCGCAGTCCTGACCCGCTCACTGCGACTTGCCTCCCGCAGCCCTGACCCGCTCACTGCAACTTGCCCCCCGCAGCCTTGACCCGCTCACAGGGCCTGGCCCCCGCAGCCCTGACCCTCTCACTGCAACTTTTTCCCCGCAGTCCTGTCCCGCCGACAGGGACTTGCCCCTGCAGCCCTGTCCCGCTCACTGCGACTTGCCCCCCGCAGTCCTGACCCGCTCACTGCGACTTACCCCCCCCGCAGTCCTGTCCCGCTGACAGGGACTGGCCCCCGCAGCCCTGACCTGCTCACTCGACTTGCCCCCCGCACACCTGACCCGCTCGCTGCGACTTGCCCCCGCAGACCTGTCCCGCTCACTGCGACTTGCCCCCTGCAGCCCTGACCCGCTCAGAGGGACTGGCCCTCGCAGCCCTGACCCGCTCACTGCAACTTGCCCCCCGCAGCCCTTACCCACTCACTGGGCCTGGCCCCCACAGCCGTAACCCGCTCACAGGGACTGGCCCCTGCAGTCCTGCCCCGCTGTCAGGGACTTGCCCCTGCAGCCCTGACCCGCTCACTGCGACTGTCCCCCCGCAGCCCTGATCCAGTCACTGCGCCTTGCCCCCCGCAGCCCTGACCCGCTCAGAGGGACTGGCCCCTGCAGCCCTGAGCCGCTCAGAGGGACTGGCTCCCGCAGCCCTGACCCGCTCAGAGGGACTTGCCCCCGCAGCCCTGACCCGCTCACTGCGACTTGCCCCCCGCAGACCTGACCCACTCACTGCGACTTGCCCCCCGCAGTCCTGACCCGCTCACTGCGACTTGCCCCCCGAAGTCCTGTCCCGCTGACAGGGACTTGCCCCCAGCAACCCTGTCCCGCTGACAGGGACTGGCCCCCCGCAGCCCTGACCCACTCACTGCGGCACTGCCCCCCGCAGCCCTGACCCACTTACTGCGACTTTCCCACTGCCGCCCTGACCGGCTCACAGCGACTTGTCCCCCGCAGCCCTGACCCGCTCACTGCGACACACCCCCCGCAGACCTGACCCGCTCACTGTGACTTGCCCCCCGCAGTTCTGACCCGCTCACTGCGACTTGCCCCCTGCAGTCCTGACCCGCTCAGAGGGACTGGCCCCCGCAGCCCTGACCCGCTCACTGCAACTTGCCCTCCGCAGCCCTGACCCGCTCACAGGGCCTGGCCCCTGCAGCCCTGACCCTCTCACTGCAACTTTTTCTCCGCAGTCCTGTCCCGCTGACAGGGACTTGCCCCTGCAGCCCTGACCCGCTCACTGCGACTGGCCCCCTGCAGCCCTGATCCGCTCACTGCGACTTGCGCCCCACTGCCCTGACCCGCTCACTCCGCCTTGTCCCCCGCAGACCTGTCCTGCTCACAGGGACTGGCCCCCGCAGCCCTGACCCGCTCACAGGGCCTGGCCCCCGCAGCCCTGACCTGCTCAGAGGGACTGGCCCCCGCAGCCCTGACCCTCTTAGTGCAACCTTTTCCCCGCAGTCCTGTCCCGCTGACAGGGACTTGCCCCTGCAGTCCTGACCCGCTCACTGCGACTTGCCCACGCAGCCCTGACCCGCTCACAGGGACTGGGCCCCGCCGCCCTGACCTGCTCACAGCAGCCTGCCCCCGCTGCACTGACCCGCTCGCAGCGGCCTGGGCCCCGCAGCACTGACCCGCTCGCAACGGCCTGACCCGCTGGCAGGGACTGGGCCCCGCCTCCCTGACCCGCTCACAGCGGCCTGGGCCCTGCAGCCCTGACCCGGTCACAGCGTATTGCCCCCTGCAGTCCTGACCCGCTGGCAGGGACAGGGCCCCGGCACCCTGACCCGCTCACAGCAGCCTGCCCCCGCTGCCCTGACCCGCTTGCAGCGGCCTGGGCCCCGCCGCCCTGACCCGCTCACAGCGGCCTGGGCCCCGCAGCCCTGTCCCGCGCACAGGGACTGGGCCCCAGCGCCCTGACAGGCTCGCAGCGGCCTGGGTCCCGCAGCCCTGACCCGCTCACAGGGACTGGGTCCCGCAGCCCTGACGCGCTCACAGGAACTGCGCCCCGAGGCCCTGTCCTGCTCACAGCGACCTGCCCCCGCCGCCCTGACCCGCTGGCAGGCACCGTCCCGCTGCCCTGACCCGCTCACAGCGTTCTGGGCCCCGCAGCCCTCTCCTGCTCACAGGGACCCTGGCCCCGCCGCCCTGACCCGCACGCAGTGGCCTCGGCCCCGAAGCCCTGACCCGCTCACAGCGTATTGCCCCCTGCAGTCCTGACCCGCTCACAGCGGCCTGCCCCCGCCGCCCTGACCCGCTCGCAGCGGCCGGGCCCCGCCGCCCAGACCCGCTGGCAGGGACTGGGCCCCGCCTCCCTGACCCGCTCACAGCGGCCTGGGCCCTGAAGCCCTGACCCGGTCACAGCGTATTGCCCCCTGCAGTCCTGACCCGTTCACAGCAGCCTGCCCGCTCAGTCCTGACCTGCTGGCAGGGACAGGGCCCCGGCACCCTGACCCGCTCACAGCAGCCTGCCCCTGCCGGCCTGACCCGCTTGCAGCGGCCAGGGCCCCGCCGCCCTGACCCGCTCACAGCGGCCTGGGCCCCGCAGCCCTGTCCCGCGCACAGGGACTGGGCCCCGGCGCCCTGACAGGCTCGCAGTGGCCTGCCCCCGCCGCCCTGACCCGCTCACAGCAGCCTGGGCCCCGCCTCCCTGACCCGCTTGCAGCGACTTGCCCCCGCAGCCCTCTCCGCTGACAGCGACTTGCCCCGCAGCCCTGTCCCTCTGACAGCGACTTGCCCCTGCAGCCCTGACCCGCTAACAGGGACTGGCACCCGCAGTCCTGACCCCCTCTCAGGGACTGGCCCCCGCAGCCCTGTCCCACTCACAGCGGCTGGCCCCCGCAGCCCTGACCCGCTCACAGCGACTGGCCCCCGCAGTCCTGTCCCGCTCACAGCGTACTGCCCCCCACAGCCGTGTCCCACTTACAGGGTCTGGCCCCCGGAGCGCTGACCCGCTCACAGGGACTTGGCCCCGCAGCCCTGTCCCGCTCACAGGGACTGGCCCTCAGCAGTTCTGACCCACTCACATCGACTTGCGCCCCTGCAGTCCTGTCCCGCTCACAGCGGACTCGGCCTCGCAGCCATGTCCCGCTCACAGTGAACTGGGCCCCGCAGCCCTGACCCGCTCACAGCGACTGGCCCCCGCAGTCCTGTCCCGCTCACAGCGTACTGCCCCCCACAGCCGTGTCCCGCTTACAGGGTCTGGCCCCCGGAGCGCTGACCCGCTCACAGGGACTTGGCCCCGCAGCCCTGTCCCGCTCACAGGGACTGGCCCTCAGCAGTTCTGACCCGCTCACATCGACTTGCGCCCCTGCAGTCCTGTCCCGCTCACAGCGGACTCGGCCTCGCAGCCATGTCCCGCTCACAGTGGACTGGGCCCCGCAGCCCTGTCCCGCTCACAGGGACTGGCCACCGCAGCCCAGACCCGCTCACAGGGACTGGGCCCCGCAGCCCTGTCCCACTGACAGGGATGGGCCCCGCAGCCCTGTCCTGCTCACAGTGGCCTGGGCCCCGAAGCCCTGACCCGCTCACAGCGGCTTGCCCCTGCAGTTCTGACCCGCTCACAGTGGCTTGCCCCCGCCGCCCTGACAGGCTCGCAGCGGCTTGCCCCCGCCGCCCTGAACTGCTTGCAGCGGCCTGGGCCCCGCCGTCCTCACCCGCTTGCAGCGGCCTGGGCCCCACTGCCCTGACCCGCTCGCAGCGGCCTGCCCCCGCAGTCCTGTCCCTCTCACAGGGACTGGGCCCCGCCGCCCTGACCTGCTCACAGCAGCCTGCCCCCGCTGCACTGACCCGCTCGCAGCGGCCGGGCCCCGCCGTCCAGACCCGCTGGCAGGGACTGGGCCCCGCCTCCCTGATCCGCTCACAGCGGCCTGGGCCCTGAAGCCCTGACCCGGTCACAGCGTATTGCCCCCTGCAGTCCTGACCCGTTCACAGCAGCCTGCCCGCTCAGTCCTGACCTGCTGGCAGGGACAGGGCCCCGGCACCCTGACCCGCTCACAGCAGCCTGCCCCTGCCGGCCTGACCCGCTTGCAGCGGCCTGGGCCCCGCCGCCCTGACCCGCTCACAGCGGCCTGGGCCCCGCAGCCCTGTCCCGCGCACAGGGACTGGGCCCCGGCGCCCTGACAGGCTCGCAGCGGCCTGCCCCCGCCGCCCTGACCCGCTGGCAGGGACTGGGCCCCGCCGCCCTGACCCGCTCACAGCGACTGGCCCCCGCAGTCCTGTCCCGCTCACAGCGTACTGCCCCCCACAGCCGTGTCCCGCTTACAGGGTCTGGCCCCCGGAGCGCTGACCCGCTCACAGGGACTTGGCCCCGCAGCCCTGTCCCGCTCACAGGGACTGGCCCTCAGCAGTTCTGACCCACTCACATCGACTTGCGCCCCTGCAGTCCTGTCCCGCTCACAGCGGACTCGGCCTCGCAGCCATGTCCCGCTCACAGTGGACTGGGCCCCGCAGCCCTGACCCGCTCACAGCGACTGGCCCCCGCAGTCCTGTCCCGCTCACAGCGTACTGCCCCCCACAGCCGTGTCCCGCTTACAGGGTCTGGCCCCCGGAGCGCTGACCCGCTCACAGGGACTTGGCCCCGCAGCCCTGTCCCGCTCACAGGGACTGGCCCTCAGCAGTTCTGACCCGCTCACATCGACTTGCGCCCCTGCAGTCCTGTCCCGCTCACAGCGGACTCGGCCTCGCAGCCATGTCCCGCTCACAGTGGACTGGGCCCCGCAGCCCTGTCCCGCTCACAGGGACTGGCCACCGCAGCCCTGTCCCACTGACAGGGATGGGCCCCGCAGCCCTGTCCTGCTCACAGGGACTGGGCCCCGCAGCCCTGTCCCGCTCACAAGATATTGCCCTCCGCAGCCGTGTCCCGCTCACAGGGACTTTCCCCCGCAGCCCTGACCCGCTCACAGGGCCTGGCCCCCAGCAGTCCTGACCCGCTCACAGCGACTTGCCCCCTGCAGTCCTCTCCGGCTCACAGCGTACTGCCCCCTGCAGCCGTGTCCCGCTCACAGGGTCTGGCCCTTGGAGCCCTGACCCGCTCACAGGGACTTGGCCCCGCAGCCCTGTCCCGCTCACAGGGACTGGCTCCCGCAGCCCTGTCCCGCTCACAGGGACCAGGCCACGCAGGCCTGACCCGCTCATAGGGGCCTAGCCTCGCCGCCCTGACCCGCTGACAGGGACCAGGCCCCCCAGCCTTGACCCGCTCACAGCGACCTGGGCCCCGCAGCCCTGTCCCGCTCACAGCGCCCTGCCCCCTGCGCCTTGACCCGCTCACAGCGGCCTGACCCGCGCCCCGGAGCCCTGTGCCGCTCACAGCGCCCTGCCCCCTGTGCCCTGACCCGCTCACAGCGGCCTGGGCCCCGAAGCCCTGACCGCTCACAGCGGCTTGCCCCTGCAGCCCTGTCCCTCTGACAGGGACTGGGGCTCCCAGCACTGTCCCGCTCACAGGGACTGGCCCCCGCAGCCGTGACCCACGCACAGCGTACTGCCCCCCGCAGCCCTGTCCCACTGACAGGGATGGGCCCCGAAGCCCTGACCCGCTCACAGCGGCTTGCCCCTGCAGCCCTGTCCCGCTCCCAGGGACTGGGCCCCGCAGCCCTGTCCCGCTCACAAGGTATTGCCCCCCGCAGCCGTGTCCCGCTCACAGGGACTTGCCCCCGCAGTCCAGACCCGCTCACAGCGACTTGCCCCCCGCAGTCCTCTCCCGCTCACAGCGTACTGCTCCCTGCAGCCGTGTCCCGCTCACAGCGTCTGGCCCCCGGAGCCCTGACCCGCTCACAGCGGCCTGGGCCCCGCAGCCCTGTCCTGCTCACAGGGACCCTGGCCCCACAGCCCTGAACTGCTCACAGTGGCCTGGGCCCCGAAGCCCTGACCCGCTCACAGCGGCTTGCCCCTGCAGTTCTGACCCGCTCACAGTGGCTTGCCCCCGCCGCCCTGACAGGCTCGCAGCGGCCTGCCCCCGCCGCCCTGAACTGCTTGCAGCGGCCTGGGCCCCGCCGTCCTCACCCGCTTGCAGCGGCCTGGGCCCCACTGCCCTGACCCGCTCGCAGCGGCCTGCCCCCGCAGTCCTGTCCCTCTCACAGGGACTGGGCCCCGCCGCCCTGACCTGCTCACAGCAGCCTGCCCCCGCTGCACTGACCCGCTCGCAGCGGCCGGGCCCCGCCGTCCAGACCCGCTGGCAGGGACTGGGCCCCGCCTCCCTGACCCGCTCACAGCGGCCTAGGCCCTGAAGCCCTGACCCGGTCACAGCGTATTGCCCCCTGCAGTCCTGACCCGTTCACAGCAGCCTGCCCGCTCAGTCCTGACCTGCTGGCAGGGACAGGGCCCCGGCACCCTGACCCGCTCACAGCAGCCTGCCCCTGCCGGCCTGACCCGCTTGCAGCGGCCTGGGCCCCGCCGCCCTGACCCGCTCACAGCGGCCTGGGCCCCGCAGCCCTGTCCCGCGCACAGGGACTGGGCCCCGGCGCCCTGACAGGCTCGCAGCGGCCTGCCCCCGCCGCCCTGACCCGCTGGCAGGGACTGGGCCCCGCCGCCCTGACCCGCTCACAGCAGCCTGGGCCCCGCAGCCCTGACCCGCTCACAGGGACTGGGTCCCACAGCCCTGACGCGCTCACAGGAACTGCACCCCGAGGCCCTGTCCCACTCACAGTGACCTGCCTCCGCCGCCCTGACCCGCTGGCAGGGACCGGGCCCGCTGCCCTGACCCGCTCACAGCGTTCTGGACCCTGCAGCCCTGTCCTGCTCACAGGGACCCTGGCCCCGCCGCCCTGACCCGCTCGCAGTGGCCTCGGCCCCGAAGCCCTGACCCGCTCACAGCGTATTGCCCCCTGCAGTCCTGACCCGCTCACAGCGGCCTGCCCCTGCCGCCCTGACAGGCTCGCAGCGGCCTGGGCCCCGCCGCCCTGACCCGCTAGCAGCGACTTGCCCCCGCAGCCCTGTCCCGCTGACAGCGACTTGCCCCTTCAGCCCTGACCCGCTAACAGGGACTGGCCCCCGCAGTCCTGACCCCCTCTCAGGGACTGGCCCCCGCAGCCCTGTCCCACTCACAGCGGCTGGCCCCCGCAGCCCTGACCCGCTCACAGCGACTGGTCCCCGCAGTCCTGTCCCACTCACAGCGTACTGCCCCCCACAGCCGTGTCCCGCTTACAGGGTCTGGCCCCCGGAGCGCTGACCCGCTCACAGGGACTTGGCCCCGCAGCCCTGTCCCGCTCACAGGGACTGGCCCTCAGCAGTTCTGACCCACTCACATCGACTTGCGCCCCTGCAGTCCTGTCCCGCTCACGGGGACCGGCCCCCGCAGCCCTGTCCCGCTCATGGGGACCGGCCCCCGCAGCCCTGTCCCGCTCAAGGGGACCGGCTCCCCCGCACCCCTGACCCGCGGACAGCTATTTGCCACCGCAGCCCTGAAGCGCTCACAGGGTCTTGCCCCCGCACCCGCACCCCCTGACCCGCTGACAGGTACTGGCCCCCGCAGCCCTGTCCCGCTGACAGCTAATTGCCACCACATCCCTGACCCGCTGACAGCGATTTGCCCCCGCAGCCCTGTCCCGCTGACATCTAATTGCCACCACATCCCTGACCCGCTGACAGCGATTTGCCCCCGCAGCCCTGTCCTGCTCACGGGGACCGGCCCCCGCAGCCCTGACCCGCTCTCTCGGACTGGCCCCCGAGCCCTGACCCGCTCACAGGGACTGTCCCCCGCAGCCCTGACCCGCTCACAGGGACTGTCCCCCGCAGCCCTGACCCGCTCTCAGGGACTGTCCCCCGCAGCCCTGACCCGGTCACAGGGACTGTCCCCCGCACCCCTGACCTGCTCACAGGGACTACCCCTCCGCAGCCCTCTCCCGCTGTCTGCTATTTGCCACCGCAGCCCTGACGCCCTGATCGCTATTTGCCCCCGCACCCCTGACCCGCTGACAGCCTTTTGCCCCCGCAGCCCTGTCCTGTTCACAGGGACTGTCCCCCGCAGCCCGGACCCGTTCACAGGGACTCTCCCCCGCTGCCCTGACCCGCTCACAGGGACCGGCCCCCTCAGCCCTGTCCCGCTCACGGGGACTGGCCCCCGCAGCCCTGTCCCGCTCACGGGGACCGGCCCCCGCAGCCCTGTCCCGCTTACGGGGACCGGCCCCCGCAGCCCTGTCCCGCTCACGGGGACCGGCCCCCGCAGCCCTGTCCCGCTCACGGGGACCGGCCCACGCAGCCCTATCCCGCTCACGGGGATCGTCCCCCTCAACCCTGACCCGCTCACGGGCATCGTCCCCCTCAGCCCTGACCCGCTCACGGGGATCGTCCCCCTCAGCCCTGACCCGCTCACGGGTACCGTCCCCCTCAGCCCTGACCCGCTCACAGGGACTGTCCCCCCCAGCCCTGACCCGCTCACAGGGACTGTCCCCCGCAACCCTGACCCGCTCACTGGGACCGGCCCCCGCAGCCCTGCCCCGCTCACGGGGATCTGCCCCCGCAGCCCTGTTCCGCTCACGGGGACCGGCCCCCGCAGCCCTGTCCCGCTCACGGGGACCGGCTCCCCCGCACCCCTGACCCGCGGACAGCTATTTGCCACCGCAGCACTGAACCGCTCACAGGGTCTTGCCCCCGCACCCGCACCCCCTGACCCGCTGACAGGTACTGGCCCCCGCAGCCCTGTCCCGCTGACAGCTAATTGCCACTGCACCCCTGACCCGCTGACAACGATTTGCCCCCGCAGCCCTGTCCCGCTCACAGGGACCGGCCCCCTCAGCCCTGTCCCGCTCACGGGGACTGGCCCCCGCAGCCCTGTCCCGCTCACGGGGACCGGCCCCCGCAGCCCTGTCCCGCTCATGGGGACCGGCCCCCGCAGCCCTGTCCCGCTCACGGGGACCGGCCCCCGTAGCCCTGTCCCGCTCACGGGGACCGGCCCCCGCAGCCCTGTCCCGCTCATGGGGACCGGCCTCCGCAGCCCTGTCCCGCTCACGGGGATCGTCCCCCTCAACCCTGACCCGCTCACGGGTATCGTCCCCCTCAGCCCTGACCCGCTCACGGGGATCGTCCCCCTCAGCCCTGACCCGCTCACGGGTACCGTCCCCCTCAGCCGTGACCCGCTCACAGGGACTGTCCCCCCCAGCCCTGACCCGCTCACAGGGACTGTCCCCCGCAACCCTGACCCGCTCACTGGGACCGGCCCCCGCAGCCCTGACCCGCTTACGGGGACCGGCCACCGCAGCCCTGACCCGCTCATGGGGACCGGCCCCCACAGCCTTTTACCGCTCACGGGGACTGTCCCCCGCAACCCTGAACCGCTCTCTGGGACCGTCCCCCCCAGCCCTGACCCGCTGACGGGGACCGTCTCCCGCAGCCCTGACCCGCTCATAGGGACTGTCCCCCGCAGCCCTGACCCGCTCTCAGGGACTGTCCCCCGCAGCCCTGACCCGGTCACAGGGACTGTCCCCCGCACCCCTGACCTGCTCACAGGGACTACCCCCCCGCAGCCCTGTCCCGCTGTCTGGTATTTGCCACCGCAGCCCTGACCCCCGATCGCTATTTGCCCCCGCACCCCTGTCCCGCTGTCTGCTATTTGCCCCCGCACTCCTGACCTGCTGACAGTGACTGGCCCCCGCAGCCCTGACCCGCTCACA
This sequence comes from Stegostoma tigrinum, assembly GCF_030684315.1. Classification (NCBI taxonomy): domain Eukaryota; kingdom Metazoa; phylum Chordata; class Chondrichthyes; order Orectolobiformes; family Stegostomatidae; genus Stegostoma; species Stegostoma tigrinum. Next base: position 74,488,620 of record NC_081368.1, read on the forward strand.
GGGACTGCCCCCTCCCATCCCTCTGGCGCTCGCAGGGACCGGCCCCCGCAGCCCTGTCCCGCTGACAGCGTTATGCCACTGCAGCCCTGAGCCGGTCACAGGGACTGTCCCCCGCACCCCTGACCCGCTCCCAGGGACTGTCCTCCGCAGCCCTTACCCGCGGACAGCTATTTGCCACCGCAACCCTGAACCGCTCACAGGGTCTGGCCCCCGCACCCTGACCCCCTGACTGCGATTTGCCCCCACAGCCCTGTCCCGCTCACAGGGACTGTCCCCTGCTGCCCTGTCCCGCTGACAGCTATTTGACACCGCAGCCCTGGCGCCCGCAGCCCTGACCCCCTGATAGCTAATTGCCACCACACCCCTGACCCGCTCACACGGACTGGCGTCCGCAGGCCTCTCCCGCTCACAGGGACTGTCCCCTGCAGCCCTGTCCCGCTGACAGCTATTTACCTCCGCAGCCCTGACCCGCTCACAGGGACTGGCCCCCGCATCCCTGTTCGCTGACAGCTATTTGCCCCCGCACCCCTGACCCGCTGCCACCGATTTGCCACCTCGGCCCTGACCCGCTCACAGGGACTGTTCCCCGCAGCCCTGACCCGCTCGCAGGGACTGTCCCCTGCAGCCCTGACCTGCTCACAGGGACTACCCCCCCGCAGCCCTGTCTCGCTGTCTGCTATTTGCCCCTGCACCCCTGACCCGCTGACAGCCATTTGCCCGCGCAGCCCTGCCCCGCCCACAGGGACTGTCCCCCGCAGCCCTGCCCCGCTCACGGGGACCGTCCCCCGCAGCCCTGCCCCGCTCACGGGGACCGTCCCCCGCAGCCCTGCCCCGCTCACGGTGACCGTCCCCCGCAGTCCTGCCCCGATCTCGGGGACCGTCCCCCGCAGCCCTGCCCCGCTCACGTGGACCGTCCCCCGCAGCCCTGCCCCGCTCACGGGGACCGTCCCCCGCAGCCCTGCCCCGCTCACGGGGACCGTCCCCCGCAGCCCTGCACGGCTCACGGGGACCGTCCCCCGCAGACCTGCCCCGCTCACGGGGCCCGGCCCCCTCAGCCCTGCCCCGCTCACGGGGACCGGCCCCCGCAGGCCTGCCCCGCTCACGGGGACCGGCCCCCGCAGCCCTGCCCCGCTCACGGGGACCGGCCCCCGCAGCCCTGCCCCGCTCACGGAGACCGGCCCCCGCAGCCCTGTCCCGCTCACGGGGACCGGCCCCCACAGCCCTGCCCCGCTCACGGGGATCTGCCCCCGCAGCCCTGTTCCGCTCACGGGGACCGGCCCCCGCAGCCCTGTCCCGCTCACGGGGACCGGCTGCCCCGCACCCCTGACCCGCGGACAGCTATTTGCCACCGCAGCACTGAACCGCTCACAGGGTCTTGCCCCCGCACCCGCACCCCCTGACCCGCTGACAGCCTTTTGCCCCCGCAGCCCTGTCCCGCTGACAGCTAATTGCCACTGCACCCCTGACCCGCTGACAACGATTTGCCCCCGCAGCCCTGTCCCGCTCACAGGGACCGGCCCCCTCAGCCCTGTCCCGCTCACGGGGACTGGCCCCCGCAGCCCTGTCCCGCTCACGGGGACCGGCTCCCCCGCACCCCTGACCCGCGGACAGCTATTTGCCACCGCAGCACTGAACCGCTCACAGGGTCTTGCCCCCGCACCCGCATCCCCTGACCCGCTGACAGGTACTGGCCCCCGCAGCCCTGTCCCGCTGACAGCTAATTGCCACTGCACCCCTGACCCGCTGACAACGATTTGCCCCCGCAGCCCTGTCCCGCTCACAGGGACTGGCCCCTGCAGCCTGGACCTGCTCACAGGAAGGGACCCCTGTAGCCCTGTCCCGCTCATGGGGTCCGGCCCCCGCAGCCCTGACCCGCTCACGGGGACCGTCCCCCGCAGCCCGGACCTGCTCACAGTGAGGGTCCCCCGTAGCCCTGTCCCGCTCACAGGGACTGTTCCCCGCAGCCTTGACCCGCTGACAGGGACTGGCCCCCACAGCCCTGTCACGCTCACAGGGACTTGCCACCGCAGCCCTGACCCGCTGACAAGGACTGTCCCCCGCAGCCCTGATCCGCTCACAGGGACTGTCCCCCCCAGCCTTGACCCGCTCACAGGGACTGTCCCCCCCAGCCCTGACCCGCTCACAGGGACTGTCCCCCGCAACCCTGACCCGCTCACTGGGACCGGCCCCCGCAGCCCTGACCCGCTTACGGGGACCGGCCACCGCAGCCCTGAGCCGCTCATGGGGACCGGACCCGCAGCCTTTTTCCGCTCACGGGGACTGTCCCCCGCAACCCTGAACCGCTCTCTGGGACCGTCCCCCCCAGCCCTGACCCGCTGACGGGGACCGTCTCCCGCAGCCCTGACCCGCTCATAGGGACTATCCCCCGCAGCCCTGACCCGGTCACAGGGACTGTCCCCCGCACCCCTGACCTGCTCACAGGGACTACCCCCCCGCAGCCCTGTCCCGCTGTCTGGTATTTGCCACCGCAGCCCTGACCCCCGATCGCTATTTGCCCCCGCACCCCTGTCCCGCTGTCTGCTATTTGCCCCCGCACTCCTGACCTGCTGACAGTGACTGGCCCCCGCAGCCCTGACCCGCTCACAGGGACTGCCCCCCCCCATCCCTCTGGCGCTCGCAGGGACCGGCCCCCGCAGCCCTGTCCCGCTGACAGCGTTATGCCACTGCAGCCCTGAGCCGGTCACAGGGACTGTCCCCCGCACCCCTGACCCGCTCCCAGGGACTGTCCTCCGCAGCTCTTACCCGCGGACAGCTATTTGCCACCGCAACCCTGAACCGCTCACAGGGTCTGGCCCCCGCACCCTGACCCCCTGACCCGCTGACTGCGATTTGCCCCCGCAGCCCTGTCCCGCTCACAGGGACTGTCCCCTGCTGCCTTGTCCCGCTGACAGCTATTTGACACCGCAGCCCTGGCGCCCGCAGCCCTGACCCCCTGATAGCTAATTGCCACCACACCCCTGACCCGCTCACACGGACTGGCGTCCGCAGGCCTCTCCCGCTCACAGGGACTGTCCCCTGCAGCCCTGTCCCGCTGACAGCTATTTACCTCCGCAGCCCTGACCCGCTCACAGGGACTGGCCCCCGCATCCCTGTTCGCTGACAGCTATTTGCCTCCGCACCCCTGACCCGCTGCCACCGATTTGCCACCTCGGCCCTGACCCGCTCCCAGGGACTGTTCCCCGCAGCCCTGACCCGCTCGCAGGGACTGTCCCCTGCAGCCCTGACCCGCTCTCTTGGACTGGCCCCCGCAGGCCTGACCCGCCCACAGGGACTGTCCCCCGCAGCCCTGACCCGCTCGCCGGGACTGTCCCCTGCAGCCCTGTCCCGCTCACAGGGACTGTTCCCCGCAGCCCTGACCCGCCCACAGGGACTGTCCCCCGCAGCCCTGACCCGCCCACAGGGACTGTCCCCCGCAGCCCTGACCCGCCCACAGGGACTGTCCCCCGCAGCCCTGACCCGCCCACAGGGACTGTCCCCCGCAGCCCTGACCTGCCCACAGGGACTGTCCCCCGCGGCCCTGACCCGCTCACGGGGACCGTCCCCCGCACCCCTGACCCGCTCACGGGGACCGTCCCCCGCGGCCCTGTCCCGCTCACGGGGACCGTCCCCGGCAGCCCTGTCCCGCTGACGGTGACCGGCCCCCGCAGCCCTGTCCCGCTCACGGGGACAAGGCCCCCGCAGCCCTGTCCCGCTCACGGGGACAAGGCCCCCGCAACCCTGTCCCGCTCACGGGGACCGGCCCCCGCAGCCCTGTCCCGCTCACGGGGATCTGCCCCCGCAGCCCTGTTCCGCTCACGGGGACCGGCCCCCGCAGCCCTGTCCCGCTCACGGGGACCGGCTGCCCCGCACCCCTGACCCGCGGACAGCTATTTGCCACCGCAGCACTGAACCGCTCACAGGGTCTTGCCCCCGCACCCGCACCCCCTGACCCGCTGACAGCCTTTTGCCCCCGCAGCCCTGTCCCGCTGACAGCTAATTGCCACTGCACCCCTGACCCGCTGACAACGATTTGCCCTCGCAGCCCTGTCCCGCTCACAGGGACCGGCCCCCTCAGCCCTGTCCCGCTCACGGGTACTGGCCCCCGCAGCCCTGTCCCGCTCACGGGGACCGGCCCCCGCAGCCCTGTCCCGCTCACGGGGACCGGCCCCCGCAGCCCTGTCCCGCTCACGGGGACCGGCCCCCGTAGCCCTGTCCCGCTCACGGGGACCGGCCCCCGCAGCCCTGTCCCGCTCACGGGGACCGGCCCCCGCAGCCCTGTCCCGCTCACGGGGATCGTCCCCCTCAACCCTGACCCGCTCACGGGCATCGTCCCCCTCAGCCCTGACCCGCTCACGGGGATCGTCCCCCTCAGCCCTGACCCGCTCACGGGTACCGTCCCCCTCAGCCCTGACCCGCTCACAGGGACTGTCCCCCCCAGCCCTGACCCGCTCACAGGGACTGTCCCCCGCAACCCTGACCCGCTCACTGGGACCGGCCCCCGCTGCCCTGACCCGCTTACGGGGACCGGCCACCGCAGCCCTGACCCGCTCATGGGGACCGGCCCCCACAGCCTTTTACCGCTCACGGGGACTGTCCCCCGCAACCCTGAACCGCTCTCTGGGACCGTCCCCCACAGCCCTGACCCGCTGACGGGGACCGTCTCCCGCAGCCCTGACCCGCTCATAGGGACTGTCCCCCGCAGCCCTGACCCGCTCTCAGGGACTGTCCCCCGCAGCCCTGACCCGGTCACAGGGACTGTCCCCCGCACCCCTGACCTGCTCACAGGGACTACCCCCCCGCAGCCCTGTCCCGCTGTCTGGTATTTGCCACCGCAGCCCTGACCCCCGATCGCTATTTGCCCCCGCACCCCTGTCCCGCTGTCTGCTATTTGCCCCCGCACTCCTGACCTGCTGACAGTGACTGGCCCCCGCAGCCCTGACCCGCTCACAGGGACTGCCCCCCCCCATCCCTCTGGCGCTCGCAGGGACCGGCCCCCGCAGCCCTGTCCCGCTGACAGCGTTATGCCACTGCAGCCCTGAGCCGGTCACAGGGACTGTCCCCCGCACCCCTGACCCGCTCCCAGGGACTGTCCTCCGCAGCCCTTACCCGCGGACAGCTATTTGCCACCGCAACCCTGAACCGCTCACAGGGTCTGGCCCCCGCACCCTGACCCCCTGACTGCGATTTGCCCCCGCAGCCCTGTCCCGCTCACAGGGACTGTCCCCTGCTGCCCTGTCCCGCTGACAGCTATTTGACACCGCAGCCCTGGCGCCCGCAGCCCTGACCCCCTGATAGCTAATTGCCACCACACCCCTGACCCGCTCACACGGACTGGCGTCCGCAGGCCTCTCCCGCTCACAGGGACTGTCCCCTGCAGCCCTGTCCCGCTTCACAGGGACTGGCCCCCGCATCCCTGTTCGCTGACAGCTATTTGCCCCCGCACCCCTGACCCGCTGCCACCGATTTGCCACCTCGGCCCTGACCCGCTCACAGGGACTGTTCCCCGCAGCCCTGACCCGCTCGCAGGGACTGTCCCCTGCAGCCCTGACCTGCTCACAGGGACTACCCCCCCGCAGCCCTGTCTCGCTGTCTGCTATTTGCCCCCGCACCCCTGACCCGCTGACAGCCATTTGCCCCCGCAGCCCTGCCCCGCCCACAGGGACTGTCGCCCGCAGCCCTGCCCCGCTCACGGGGACCGTCCCCCGCAGCCCTGCCCCGCTCACGGGGACCGTCCCCCGCAGCCCTGCCCCGCTCACGGTGACCGTCCCCCGCAGTCCTGCCCCGATCTCGGGGACCGTCCCCCGCAGCCCTGCCCCGCTCACGTGGACCGTCCCCCGCAGCCCTGCCCTGCTCACGGGGACCGTCCCCCGCAGCCCTGCCCCGCTCACGGGGACCGTCCCCCTCAGCCCTGCCCCGCTCACGGGGACCGTCCCCCGCAGCCCTGCACGGCTCACGGGGACCGTCCCCCGCAGACCTGCCCCGCTCACGGGGACCGGCCCCCGCAGCCCTGCCCCGCTCACGGGGACCGGCCCCCGCAGCCCTGCCCCGCTCACGGGGACCGGCCCCCGCAGCCCTGCCCCGCTCACGGGGACCGGCCCCCTCAGCCCTGCCCCGCTCACGGGGACCGGCCCCCGCAGCCCTGTCCCGCTCACGGGGACCGGCTGCCCCGCACCCCTGACCCGCGGACAGCTATTTGCCACCGCAGCACTGAACCGCTCACAGGGTCTTGCCCCCGCACCCGCACCCCCTGACCCGCTGACAGCCTTTTGCCCCCGCAGCCCTGTCCCGCTGACAGCTAATTGCCACTGCACCCCTGACCCGCTGACAACGATTTGCCCCCGCAGCCCTGTCCCGCTCACAGGGACCGGCCCCCTCAGCCCTGTCCCGCTCACGGGGACTGGCCCCCGCAGCCCTGTCCCGCTCACGGGGACCGGCTCCCCCGCACCCCTGACCCGCGGACAGCTATTTGCCACCGCAGCACTGAACCGCTCACAGGGTCTTGCCCCCGCACCCGCATCCCCTGACCCGCTGACAGGTACTGGCCCCCGCAGCCCTGTCCCGCTGACAGCTAATTGCCACTGCACCCCTGACCCGCTGACAACGATTTGCCCCCGCAGCCCTGTCCCGCTCACAGGGACTGGCCCCTGCAGCCTGGACCTGCTCACAGGAAGGGACCCCTGTAGCCCTGTCCCGCTCATGGGGTCCGGCCCCCGCAGCCCTGACCCGCTCACGGGGACCGTCCCCCGCAGCCCGGACCTGCTCACAGTGAGGGTCCCCCGTAGCCCTGTCCCGCTCACAGGGACTGTTCCCCGCAGCCTTGACCCGCTGACAGGGACTGGCCCCCACAGCCCTGTCACGCTCACAGGGACTTGCCACCGCAGCCCTGACCCGCTGACAAGGACTGTCCCCCGCAGCCCTGATCCGCTCACAGGGACTGTCCCCCCCAGCCTTGACCCGCTCACAGGGACTGTCCCCCCCAGCCCTGACCCGCTCACAGGGACTGTCCCCCGCAACCCTGACCCGCTCACTGGGACCGGCCCCCGCAGCCCTGACCCGCTTACGGGGACCGGCCACCGCAGCCCTGAGCCGCTCATGGGGACCGGACCCGCAGCCTTTTTCCGCTCACGGGGACTGTCCCCCGCAACCCTGAACCGCTCTCTGGGACCGTCCCCCCCAGCCCTGACCCGCTGACGGGGACCGTCTCCCGCAGCCCTGACCCGCTCATAGGGACTATCCCCCGCAGCCCTGACCCGGTCACAGGGACTGTCCCCCGCACCCCTGACCTGCTCACAGGGACTACCCCCCCGCAGCCCTGTCCCGCTGTCTGGTATTTGCCACCGCAGCCCTGACCCCCGATCGCTATTTGCCCCCGCACCCCTGTCCCGCTGTCTGCTATTTGCCCCCGCACTCCTGACCTGCTGACAGTGACTGGCCCCCGCAGCCCTGACCCGCTCACAGGGACTGCCCCCCCCCATCCCTCTGGCGCTCGCAGGGACCGGCCCCCGCAGCCCTGTCCCGCTGACAGCGTTATGCCACTGCAGCCCTGAGCCGGTCACAGGGACTGTCCCCCGCACCCCTGACCCGCTCCCAGGGACTGTCCTCCGCAGCTCTTACCCGCGGACAGCTATTTGCCACCGCAACCCTGAACCGCTCACAGGGTCTGGCCCCCGCACCCTGACCCCCTGACCCGCTGACTGCGATTTGCCCCCGCAGCCCTGTCCCGCTCACAGGGACTGTCCCCTGCTGCCTTGTCCCGCTGACAGCTATTTGACACCGCAGCCCTGGCGCCCGCAGCCCTGACCCCCTGATAGCTAATTGCCACCACACCCCTGACCCGCTCACACGGACTGGCGTCCGCAGGCCTCTCCCGCTCACAGGGACTGTCCCCTGCAGCCCTGTCCCGCTGACAGCTATTTACCTCCGCAGCCCTGACCCGCTCACAGGGACTGGCCCCCGCATCCCTGTTCGCTGACAGCTATTTGCCTCCGCACCCCTGACCCGCTGCCACCGATTTGCCACCTCGGCCCTGACCCGCTCCCAGGGACTGTTCCCCGCAGCCCTGACCCGCTCGCAGGGACTGTCCCCTGCAGCCCTGACCCGCTCTCTTGGACTGGCCCCCGCAGGCCTGACCCGCCCACAGGGACTGTCCCCCGCAGCCCTGACCCGCTCGCCGGGACTGTCCCCTGCAGCCCTGTCCCGCTCACAGGGACTGTTCCCCGCAGCCCTGACCCGCCCACAGGGACTGTCCCCCGCAGCCCTGACCCGCCCACAGGGACTGTCCCCCGCAGCCCTGACCCGCCCACAGGGACTGTCCCCCGCAGCCCTGACCCGCCCACAGGGACTGTCCCCCGCAGCCCTGACCTGCCCACAGGGACTGTCCCCCGCGGCCCTGACCCGCTCACGGGGACCGTCCCCCGCACCCCTGACCCGCTCACGGGGACCGTCCCCCGCGGCCCTGTCCCGCTCACGGGGACCGTCCCCGGCAGCCCTGTCCCGCTGACGGTGACCGGCCCCCGCAGCCCTGTCCCGCTCACGGGGACAAGGCCCCCGCAGCCCTGTCCCGCTCACGGGGACAAGGCCCCCGCAACCCTGTCCCGCTCACGGGGACAAGGCCCCCGCAACCCTGTCCCGCTCACGGGGACCGGCCCCCGCAGCCCTGTCCCGCTCACGGGGATCTGCCCCCGCAGCCCTGTTCCGCTCACGGGGACCGGCCCCCGCAGCCCTGTCCCGCTCACGGGGACCGGCTGCCCCGCACCCCTGACCCGCGGACAGCTATTTGCCACCGCAGCACTGAACCGCTCACAGGGTCTTGCCCCCGCACCCGCACCCCCTGACCCGCTGACAGCCTTTTGCCCCCGCAGCCCTGTCCCGCTGACAGCTAATTGCCACTGCACCCCTGACCCGCTGACAACGATTTGCCCTCGCAGCCCTGTCCCGCTCACAGGGACCGGCCCCCTCAGCCCTGTCCCGCTCACGGGGACCGGCCCCCGCAGCCCTGTCCCGCTCACGGGGACCGGCCCCCGCAGCCCTGTCCCGCTCACGGGGACCGGCCCCCGTAGCCCTGTCCCGCTCACGGGGACCGGCCCCCGCAGCCCTGTCCCGCTCACGGGGACCGGCCCCCGCAGCCCTGTCCCGCTCACGGGGATCGTCCCCCTCAACCCTGACCCGCTCACGGGCATCGTCCCCCTCAGCCCTGACCCGCTCACGGGGATCGTCCCCCTCAGCCCTGACCCGCTCACGGGTACCGTCCCCCTCAGCCCTGACCCGCTCACAGGGACTGTCCCCCCCAGCCCTGACCCGCTCACAGGGACTGTCCCCCGCAACCCTGACCCGCTCACTGGGACCGGCCCCCGCTGCCCTGACCCGCTTACGGGGACCGGCCACCGCAGCCCTGACCCGCTCATGGGGACCGGCCCCCACAGCCTTTTACCGCTCACGGGGACTGTCCCCCGCAACCCTGAACCGCTCTCTGGGACCGTCCCCCACAGCCCTGACCCGCTGACGGGGACCGTCTCCCGCAGCCCTGACCCGCTCATAGGGACTGTCCCCCGCAGCCCTGACCCGCTCTCAGGGACTGTCCCCCGCAGCCCTGACCCGGTCACAGGGACTGTCCCCCGCACCCCTGACCTGCTCACAGGGACTACCCCCCCGCAGCCCTGTCCCGCTGTCTGGTATTTGCCACCGCAGCCCTGACCCCCGATCGCTATTTGCCCCCGCACCCCTGTCCCGCTGTCTGCTATTTGCCCCCGCACTCCTGACCTGCTGACAGTGACTGGCCCCCGCAGCCCTGACCCGCTCACAGGGACTGCCCCCCCCCATCCCTCTGGCGCTCGCAGGGACCGGCCCCCGCAGCCCTGTCCCGCTGACAGCGTTATGCCACTGCAGCCCTGAGCCGGTCACAGGGACTGTCCCCCGCACCCCTGACCCGCTCCCAGGGACTGTCCTCCGCAGCCCTTACCCGCGGACAGCTATTTGCCACCGCAACCCTGAACCGCTCACAGGGTCTGGCCCCCGCACCCTGACCCCCTGACTGCGATTTGCCCCCGCAGCCCTGTCCCGCTCACAGGGACTGTCCCCTGCTGCCCTGTCCCGCTGACAGCTATTTGACACCGCAGCCCTGGCGCCCGCAGCCCTGACCCCCTGATAGCTAATTGCCACCACACCCCTGACCCGCTCACACGGACTGGCGTCCGCAGGCCTCTCCCGCTCACAGGGACTGTCCCCTGCAGCCCTGTCCCGCTGACAGCTATTTACCTCCGCAGCCCTGACCCGCTCACAGGGACTGGCCCCCGCATCCCTGTTCGCTGACAGCTATTTGCCCCCGCACCCCTGACCCGCTGCCACCGATTTGCCACCTCGGCCCTGACCCGCTCACAGGGACTGTTCCCCGCAGCCCTGACCCGCTCGCAGGGACTGTCCCCTGCAGCCCTGACCTGCTCACAGGGACTACCCCCCCGCAGCCCTGTCTCGCTGTCTGCTATTTGCCCCCGCACCCCTGACCCGCTGACAGCCATTTGCCCCCGCAGCCCTGCCCCGCCCACAGGGACTGTCGCCCGCAGCCCTGCCCCGCTCACGGGGACCGTCCCCCGCAGCCCTGCCCCGCTCACGGGGACCGTCCCCCGCAGCCCTGCCCCGCTCACGGTGACCGTCCCCCGCAGTCCTGCCCCGATCTCGGGGACCGTCCCCCGCAGCCCTGCCCCGCTCACGTGGACCGTCCCCCGCAGCCCTGCCCTGCTCACGGGGACCGTCCCCCGCAGCCCTGCCCCGCTCACGGGGACCGTCCCCCTCAGCCCTGCCCCGCTCACGGGGACCGTCCCCCGCAGCCCTGCACGGCTCACGGGGACCGTCCCCCGCAGACCTGCCCCGCTCACGGGGACCGGCCCCCGCAGCCCTGCCCCGCTCACGGGGACCGGCCCCCGCAGCCCTGCCCCGCTCACGGGGACCGGCCCCCGCAGCCCTGCCCCGCTCACGGGGACCGGCCCCCTCAGCCCTGCCCCGCTCACGGGGACCGGCCCCCGCAGGCCTGCCCCGCTCACGGGGACCGGCCCCCGCAGCCCTGCCCCGCTCACGGGGACCGGCCCCCGCAGCCCTGCCCCGCTCACGGAGACCGGCCCCCGCAGCCCTGTCCCGCTCACGGGGACCGGCCCCCGCAGCCCTGCCCCGCTCACGGGGATCTGCCCCCGCAGCCCTGTTCCGCTCACGGGGACCGGCCCCCGCAGCCCTGTCCCGCTCACGGGGACCGGCTCCCCCGCACCCCTGACCCGCGGACAGCTATTTGCCACCGCAGCACTGAACCGCTCACAGGGTCTTGCCCCCGCACCCGCATCCCCTGACCCGCTGACAGGTACTGGCCCCCGCAGCCCTGTCCCGCTGACAGCTAATTGCCACTGCACCCCTGACCCGCTGACAACGATTTGCCCCCGCAGCCCTGTCCCGCTCACAGGGACTGGCCCCTGCAGCCTGGACCTGCTCACAGGAAGGGACCCCTGTAGCCCTGTCCCGCTCATGGGGTCCGGCCCCCGCAGCCCTGACCCGCTCACGGGGACCGTCCCCCGCAGCCCGGACCTGCTCACAGTGAGGGTCCCCCGTAGCCCTGTCCCGCTCACAGGGACTGTTCCCCGCAGCCTTGACCCGCTGACAGGGACTGGCCCCCACAGCCCTGTCACGCTCACAGGGACTTGCCACCGCAGCCCTGACCCGCTGACAAGGACTGTCCCCCGCAGCCCTGATCCGCTCACAGGGACTGTCCCCCCCAGCCTTGACCCGCTCACAGGGACTGTCCCCCCCAGCCCTGACCCGCTCACAGGGACTGTCCCCCGCAACCCTGACCCGCTCACTGGGACCGGCCCCCGCAGCCCTGACCCGCTTACGGGGACCGGCCACCGCAGCCCTGAGCCGCTCATGGGGACCGGACCCGCAGCCTTTTTCCGCTCACGGGGACTGTCCCCCGCAACCCTGAACCGCTCTCTGGGACCGTCCCCCCCAGCCCTGACCCGCTGACGGGGACCGTCTCCCGCAGCCCTGACCCGCTCATAGGGACTATCCCCCGCAGCCCTGACCCGGTCACAGGGACTGTCCCCCGCACCCCTGACCTGCTCACAGGGACTACCCCCCCGCAGCCCTGTCCCGCTGTCTGGTATTTGCCACCGCAGCCCTGACCCCCGATCGCTATTTGCCCCCGCACCCCTGTCCCGCTGTCTGCTATTTGCCCCCGCACTCCTGACCTGCTGACAGTGACTGGCCCCCGCAGCCCTGACCCGCTCACAGGGACTGGCCCCCCCCATCCCTCTGGCGCTCGCAGGGACCGGCCCCCGCAGCCCTGTCCCGCTGACAGCGTTATGCCACTGCAGCCCTGAGCCGGTCACAGGGACTGTCCCCCGCACCCCTGACCCGCTCCCAGGGACTGTCCTCCGCAGCTCTTACCCGCGGACAGCTATTTGCCACCGCAACCCTGAACCGCTCACAGGGTCTGGCCCCCGCACCCTGACCCCCTGACCCGCTGACTGCGATTTGCCCCCGCAGCCCTGTCCCGCTCACAGGGACTGTCCCCTGCTGCCTTGTCCCGCTGACAGCTATTTGACACCGCAGCCCTGGCGCCCGCAGCCCTGACCCCCTGATAGCTAATTGCCACCACACCCCTGACCCGCTCACACGGACTGGCGTCCGCAGGCCTCTCCCGCTCACAGGGACTGTCCCCTGCAGCCCTGTCCCGCTGACAGCTATTTACCTCCGCAGCCCTGACCCGCTCACAGGGACTGGCCCCCGCATCCCTGTTCGCTGACAGCTATTTGCCTCCGCACCCCTGACCCGCTGCCACCGATTTGCCACCTCGGCCCTGACCCGCTCCCAGGGACTGTTCCCCGCAGCCCTGACCCGCTCGCAGGGACTGTCCCCTGCAGCCCTGACCCGCTCTCTTGGACTGGCCCCCGCAGGCCTGACCCGCCCACAGGGACTGTCCCCCGCAGCCCTGACCCGCTCGCCGGGACTGTCCCCTGCAGCCCTGTCCCGCTCACAGGGACTGTTCCCCCGCAGCCCTGACCCGCCCACAGGGACTGTCCCCCGCAGCCCTGACCCGCCCACAGGGACTGTCCCCCGCAGCCCTGACCCGCCCACAGGGACTGTCCCCCGCAGCCCTGACCCGCCCACAGGGACTGTCCCCCGCAGCCCTGACCTGCCCACAGGGACTGTCCCCCGCGGCCCTGACCCGCTCACGGGGACCGTCCCCCGCGGCCCCTGTCCCGCTCACGGGGACCGTCCCCGGCAGCCCTGTCCCGCTGACGGTGACCGGCCCCCCGCAGCCCTGTCCCGCTCACGGGGACAAGGCCCCCGCAGCCCTGTCCCGCTCACGGGGACAAGGCCCCCGCAACCCTGTCCCGCTCACGGGGACCGGCCCCCGCAGCCCTGTCCCGCTCACGGGGACCGGCCCCCGCAGCCCTGTCCCGCTCACGGGGACCGGCCCCCGCAGCCCTGTCCCGCTCACGGGGACCGGCCCCCGCAGCCCTGTCCCGCTCACGGGGACCGGCTCCCCCGCACCCCTGACCCGCGGACAGATATTTGCCACCACAGCCCTGAACCGCTCACAGGGTCTTGCCCCCGCACCCGCACCCCCTGACCCGCTGACAGGTATTGGCCCCCGCAGCCCTGTCCCGCTGACAGCTAATTGCCTCCGCACCCCTGACCCGCTGACAGTGATTTGCCCCCGCAGCCCTGTCCCGCTCACAGGGACTGGCCCCCGCAGCCTGGACCTGCTCACAGGAAGGGTCCCCCGTAGCCCTGTCCCGCTCACGGGGACCGGCCCCCGCAGCCCTGACCGGCTCACGGGGACTGGCCCCCGCAGCCCGGACCTGCTCACAGGGAGGGTTCCCCGTAGCCCTGTCCCGCTCACAGGGACTGTCCCCCGCAGCCTTGACCTGCTGACGGGTACTGGCCCCCGCAGCCCTGTCACGCTCACAGGGACTGTCCCCCTCAGCCCTGACCCGCTCACGGGGACCGTCCCCCACAGCCCTGACCCGCTCACGGGGACCGGCCCCCGCAGCCCTGACCCTCTCACGGGGACCGGCCCCCGCAGCCCTGACCCGCTCACGGGGACCGGCCCCCGCAGCCCTGACCCGCTCACGGGGACCGGCCCCCGCAGCCCTGAACCGCTCACGGGGATCGGCCCCCGCAGCCCTCACCCGCTCACGGAGACCGGCCCCCGCAGCCCTGACCCGCTCACGGGGACCGGCCCCCCGCACCCCTGACCCGCTCACGGGGGACCGGCCCCCGCAGCCCTGACCCGCTCACGGGGACCGGCCCCCGCAGCCCTGACCCGCTCACGGGGACCGGCCCCCGCAGCCCTGTCCCGCTGACAGCGTTATGCCACCGCAGCCCTGAGCCGGTCACGGGGACTGTCCCCCGCACCCCTGACCCCGCTCCCAGGGACTGTCCTCCCGCAGCCCTTACCCGCGGACAGCTATTTGCCACCGCAACCCTGAACCACTCACAGGGTCTGGCCCCCGCACCCTGACCCCCTGACCCGCTCACTGCGATTTGCCCCCGCAGCCCTGTCCCGCTCACAGGGACTGTCCCCTGCTGCCCTGTCCCGCTGACAGCTGTTACCCACCGCTCCCCTGACAGCGATTTGCCCCCGCAGCCCTGACCCCCTCAAAGGGACTGGCCCCGGCAGCCCTGACCCCGTGATAGCTAATTGCCACCACACCCCTGACCCGCTGACAGCTATTGGCCACGGCAGCCCTGACCCGCTCACAGGGACTGTCCCCCGCATCCCTGTTCGCTGACAGCTATTTGCCACCGCACCCCTGACACGCTCACAGCGATTTGCCCCCGCAGCCCTGACCCGCTCAAAGGGACTGGCCCCCGCAGCCCTGACCACCTGACAGCTATTTGCCCCCGCACCCCTGACCCGCTGCCACCCGATTTGCCACCTCGGCCCTGACCCGCTCACCAGGGACTGTCCCCCACAGCCCTGACCCGCTCACAGTGACTGTCACCCGCAGCCCTGACCGCTCACAGGGACTGTCCCCCGCAGCCCTGACCCGCTCACAGGGACTGTCCCCCGCAGCCCTCACCCGCTCACAGGGACTGTCCCCCGCAGCCCTCACCCGCTCACAGGGACTGTCCCCCGCAGCCCTGTCCTGCTCACAGGGACTTGCCCCCTGCAGCCCTGACGCGCTCACAGCGACTTGCCCCTGCTGTCTCGACCCGCTCACAGCGACTTGCCTCCTCTGTCCTGACCTGCTCACAGCTTCTTGCCCCCTCATTCCTGACCTGCTCACAGCGACTGGCCCCTGCAGTCCTGACCCACTCTCAAACACCCCACCCTCCTCCTCCTCCCCCACCCAACCTCCTCCTTCTCCCCCCCGACCCTCTTCCTCCATCCACCCCCCCCAACACTCCTCTTCCTTCCCCCCCCAACACACTCCTCATTCCACCCCCCTAATCCTCCTCCTCCTTCCACCCCCTATCTCCTCCTCCTTCCATCCCCCCACCCTCCTCCTCCTTCCACCCCCAACCTAGTCTTCCTTTCCCCACCACCCTCCTCCACAGCCTCCTTTGCCCCCACCCTCCACCTCCCCCCTCGCCACCCTCCTCCTCCTTCCCCCCCACCCTCCTCTTCCTCCCCCAACCCCCTCCTCCTTCCACCCCCGACTCCCCTCCTCTTTCCACCCCCCCACCCTCCTCCTCGTTCCACCCCCCACCCTCCTCCTCCTTCCGCCCTCCCACCCTCCTCTTCCTTTCCCCACCACCCTCCTCCACAACCTCCTTTGCCCCCACCCTCCTCTTCCTCCCCCCCACCCTCCTCCTCCTTCCACCCCCTTCTCCCCTCCTCCTTCCACCCCTATCCTCCTCCTTCTTCCAGCCCCTACCCTCCTCCTCCTTCCAGCCCCTACCCTCCTCCTCCTTCCACCCCCCACCCTCCTCCTCCTTTCCCCCCACCCTCCTCTTCCTTTCCCCCACCAACCCCCCCTCCTTTCTCCCCCCAACGCTCCTCCTTTCCCCCCCAACCCCCCCTTTCCCCGACCCTCCTCCTCCTTCCACCCCCTACTCCCCTCCTCCTCCTTCCACCCCCTACTACCCTCCTCCTCCTACCACCCCCTACTCCCCTCCTCCTCCTTCACACCCCCTACTCCCCTCCTCCTTCCACCCCCTACCCTCCTCCTCCTTCCACCCCCCACCTTCCTCCTCCTCCTCATTCCCCAACCCTCCTCCTCCTCCTTTCCCCCCCAACCCCCCTCCTTCCCCCCCTACCATCCTTCTCCTTCCACCCCTACCCTCCTCCTCATTCCCCCCCCCCTCCCTCCTTCTTCCCCCCCAACCCTCCTCTTGCTCCTCCTTTGTTATCACGGAGCAGGAGAAGGGTGGGGTGGAAGGAGGAGGAGTGGGCTGGGGGGCAATGGAGGAGTTGAGGAGGAGGAGGAGTAGAGATATGAGGAACTGCAGATGCTGGAGAATCCACGTGAACAAAGTGTGGAGCTGGATGAACACAGCAGGCCAAGCAGCATCTCAGGAGCAAAAAGCTGACGTTTCGGGCCTAGACCCTTCTTCAGAGACGGGGATGGGGAGAGGGAACTGGAATAAATAGGGAGAGAGGGAGAGGCGGACCGAAGAAGGAGAGAAAACAAGATAGGTATTGAGGAGAGTATAGGTGAGGGGTGAGGTTGGGTGAGGATAGGTCAGTCCAGGGAAGATGGATAGGTCAAGGAGGCAGGATGAGGTAGAGGTAGGAAATGGAGGTGTGGCTTGAGGTGGGACAGAGGGATGGGTGAGAGGAAGAAGAGGTTTGGGATGTAGTGGGGGGAGGGGACGAGCTGAGCTGGTTTTGGGATGCAGTGGGGGGAGGGGACGAGCTGAGCTGGTTTTGGGATGCAGCGGGGGGAGGGGACGAGCTGAGCTGGTTTTGGGATGCAGTGGGGCGAGGGGACGAGCTGAGCTGGTTTGGGGATGCAGTGGGGGAAGGGGAGATTTTGAAGCTTGTTTTCTCTCCATCTTCGGTCCGCCTCCCCCTCTCTCCCTATTTATTCCAGTTCCCCCACCCCATCCCCGTCTGTGATAGAGGGTCTGTGCCCGAAACGTCAGCTTTTGTGCTCCTGAGATGCTGCTTGGCCTGTTGTGTTCATCCAGCTCCACACTTTGTTAACGTGGATTCTCCAACATCTGCAGGCCCCATTATCTCTCCCCCCACCTCCTCGTCCCCCCGACCACCCTCCTCCTCATCCTCCTCCTTACCCTATCCCTCTCCCTCCTCCTCCTCCTACTCGACTCCTCCACTCCCCCCACCCTCCTCCTCCTCCTCCACTCCCCCCACTCTCCTCCTCCTTCTCCTCGTCCTCCTTCTCCTCCTTCTCCTCCTCCTCCTCCTCCTCCTCCTCCTCTTCCACTCCCCCCACCTTCCTCCTCCTCCCCCCCCACCATGCTCCCCTCTCACCCCCACCCTGTTCCACCCCCTCCGTCCCCCCAACCCTCTTCCTCCTTCTTCCCGCCCCACCCTCTTGCTCCTTCTTCCCGCCCCACCGCCCTCCTCCTTCTTCCCGCCCCACCCTCCTCCTTCCCCCACCCAACCCTTTGACCATACCCTTCCTACTCCTTCCCCCCCACCCTTCCTCCTACTCCTCGTTTCCCCCACACTCCTGTTCCACCTCCTCTTCCCCCGACCCTCCGCCACCCCCTCCTCCTCACAGCCACTTGCCCACTCCGTGTTCACCCGCACACAGCCACTTGCCCCTTCCGTCCTCACCCGCGCACAGCCACTTGCCCCTGCAGTACTTAGCAACTGACAGCAACTTGCCTCATCTGTCATTACCCGTCCCCAGCCTCTTGCCACTGCTGTCCTGAACCCCTCACAGCCTCTTGCCCCTGCAGTCCTCACCCATCCACGGCGACTTGCCCTTTCTGTCCAGACTCGCTCACGGCGACTTGCGCCCTCTCTCCTGACGCACTCAGAGCCAGTTGCCCCTGCAGCCCTGACCCGCTCACAGGGACTGTCCCCGCCTGCCCTGACCCGCGCACAGGGACTGTCCCCCCCTGCCCTGACCCGCGCACAGGGACTGGCCCCCCCAGCCCTGACCCGCTCACAGGGACTGTCCCCCGCAGCCCTGACCCGCTGACAGCTATTCGCCACCGCAGCCCTGAACCGCTCACAGGGTCTTGCCCCCGCACCCTAACCCACTGACAGGGACTGTCCCCAGCAGCCCTGACCCGCTGACAGGGACTGTCCTCAGCAGCCCTGACCCGCTGAAAGCGACTTGCCCCCGCAGTCCTGTCCCGCTGACAGCGACTTGCCCCTGCAGCCCCCTCCCGCTGACAGCGATTTGCCCCTGCAGCCCTGTCCGGCTGACAGCAATTTGCCTCCTCAGTCCTGACCGGCTCACAGGTACCGGCCCCCGCAGCCCTGACCCGCTCACGGGGACCGGCCCCCGCAGCCCTGACCCGCTCACGGGGACCGGCCCCCGCAGCCCTGACCCGCTCACGGGGACCGGCCCCCGCAGCCCTGACCCCCTGATCGCTATTTTGCCCCGCACCCCTGACCCGCTGACAGCCATTTGCCCCCGCAGCCCTGACCCGCTCACAGGGACTGTCCCCCGCAGCCCTGACCCAGTCACAGGGACTGTCCCCCGCACCCCTGACCTGCTCACAGGGACTACCCCGCCGCAGCCCTGTCCCGCTGTCTGCTATTTGCCACCGCAACCCTGACCCCCTGATCGCTATTTGCCCCCGCACCCCTGACCCGCTGACAGCCATTTGCCCCCGCTGCCCTGTCCCGCTCACGGGGACCGTCGCCCGCAGCCCTGACCCGCTCACGGGGACAGTCCCCCGCGGCCCTGACCCGCTCACGGGGACCGTCCCCCGCGGCCCTGACCCGCTCACGGGGACCGTCCCCCGCGGCCCTGACCCGCTCACGGGGACCGTCCCCCGCGGCCCTGACCCGCTCACGGGGACCGTCCCCCGCGGCCCTGACCCGCTCACGGGGACCGGCCCCCGCAGCCCTGTCCCGCTCACGGGATCAAGGCCCCCGCAGCCCTGTCCCGCTCACGGGGACCGGCCCCCGCACCCCTGTCCCGCTCACGGGGACCGGCCCCCGCAGCCCTGTCCCGCTCACTGGGACCGGCCCCCGCAGCCCTGTCCCGCTCACGGGGACCGGCCCCCGCAGCCCTGTCCCGCTCACGGGGACCGGCTCCCCCGCACCCCTGACCCCGGACAGATATTTGCCACCACAGCCCTGAACCGCTCACAGGGTCTTGCCCCCGCACCCGCACCCCCTGACCCGCTGACAGGTACTGGCCCCCGCAGCCCTGTCCCGCTGACAGCTAATTGCCACCGCACCCCTGACCCGCAAACAGCGATTTGCCCCCGCAGCCCTGTCCCGCTCACAGGGACTGGCCCCCGCAGCCTGGACCTGCTCACAGGAAGGGTCCCCCGTAGCCCTGTCCCGCTCGCGGGGACCGGCCCCCGCAGCCCTGTCCCGCTGACAGCGTTATGCCACTGCAGCCATGAGCCGGTCACAGGGACTGTCCCCCGCACCCCTGACCCGCTCCCAGGGACTGTCCTCCGCAGCCCTTACCCGCGGACAGCTATTTGCCACCGCAACCCTGAACCGCTCACAGGGCCTGGCCCCCACACCCCTGACCCCCTGACCCGCTGACTGCGATTTGCCCCCGCAGCCCTGTCCCGCTCACAGGGACTGTCCCCTGCTGCCCTGTCCCGCTGACAGCTATTTGACACCGCAGCCCTGGCGCCCGCAGCCCTGACCCCCTGATAGCTAATTGCCACCACACCCCTGACCCGCTCACACGGACTGGCGTCCGCAGGCCTCTCCTGCTCACAGGGACTGTCCCCCGCAGCCCTGTCCCGCTGACAGCTATTTACCTCCGCAGCCCTGACCCGCTCACAGGGACTGGCCCCCGCATCCCTGTTCGCTGACAGCTATTTGCCCCCGCACCCCTGACCCGCTGCCACCGATTTGCCACCTCGGCCCTGACCCGCTCACAGGGACTGTCCCCCGCAGCCCTGAACCGCTCGCAGGGACTGTCCCCTGCAGCCCTGACCCGCTCTCTCGGACTGGCCCCGGCAGGCCTGACCCGCCCACAGGGACTGTCCCCCGCAGCCCTGACCCGCTCGCAGGGACTGTCCCCTGCAGCCCTGACCCGCTCTTTCGGACTGGCCTCCGCAGCCCTGACCCGCCCACAGGGACTGTCCCACGCAGCCCTGACCCGCCCACAGGGACTGTCCCCCGCAGCCCTGACCCGCCCACAGGGACTGTCCCCCGCAGCCCTGACCCGCCCACAGGGACTGTCCCCCGCAGCCCTGACCCGCTCACAGGGACTGTCCCCCGCAGCCCTGACCCGGTCACAGGGACTGTCCCCCGCACCCCTGACCTGCTCACAGGGACTACCCACCCGCAGCCCTGTCCCGCTGTCTGCTATTTGCCACCGCAGCCCTGACCCCCTGATCGCTATTTGCCCCCACCCCCCTGACCCGCTGACAGCCATTTGCCCCCGCAGCCCTGTCCCGCTCACGGGGACCGGCCCCCGCACCCCTGTCCCGCTCACGGGGACCGGCCCCCGCAGCCCTGTCCCGCTCACTGGGACCGGCCCCCGCAGCCCTGTCCCGCTCACGGGGACCGGCCCCCGCAGCCCTGTCCCGCTCACGGGGACCGGCTCCCCCGCACCCCTGACCCCGGACAGATATTTGCCACCACAGCCCTGAACCGCTCACAGGGTCTTGCCCCCGCACCCGCACCCCCTGACCCGCTGACAGGTACTGGCCCCCGCAGCCCTGTCCCGCTGACAGCTAATTGCCACCGCACCCCTGACCCGCAAACAGCGATTTGCCCCCGCAGCCCTGTCCCGCTCACAGGGACTGGCCCCCGCAGCCTGGACCTGCTCACAGGAAGGGTCCCCCGTAGCCCTGTCCCGCTCGCGGGGACCGGCCCCCGCAGCCCTGTCCCGCTGACAGCGTTATGCCACTGCAGCCATGAGCCGGTCACAGGGACTGTCCCCCGCACCCCTGACCCGCTCCCAGGGACTGTCCTCCGCAGCCCTTACCCGCGGACAGCTATTTGCCACCGCAACCCTGAACCGCTCACAGGGCCTGGCCCCCACACCCTGACCCCCTGACCCGCTGACTGCGATTTGCCCCCGCAGCCCTGTCCCGCTCACAGGGACTGTCCCCTGCTGCCCTGTCCCGCTGACAGCTATTTGACACCGCAGCCCTGGCGCCCGCAGCCCTGACCCCCTGATAGCTAATTGCCACCACACCCCTGACCCGCTCACACGGACTGGCGTCCGCAGGCCTCTCCTGCTCACAGGGACTGTCCCCCGCAGCCCTGTCCCGCTGACAGCTATTTACCTCCGCAGCCCTGACCCGCTCACAGGGACTGGCCCCCGCATCCCTGTTCGCTGACAGCTATTTGCCCCCGCACCCCTGACCCGCTGCCACCGATTTGCCACCTCGGCCCTGACCCGCTCACAGGGACTGTCCCCCGCAGCCCTGAACCGCTCGCAGGGACTGTCCCCTGCAGCCCTGACCCGCTCTCTCGGACTGGCCCCGGCAGGCCTGACCCGCCCACAGGGACTGTCCCCCGCAGCCCTAACCCGCTCGCAGGGACTGTCCCCTGCAGCCCTGACCCGCTCTTTCGGACTGGCCTCCGCAGCCCTGACCCGCCCACAGGGACTGTCCCCCGCAGCCCTGACCCGCCCACAGGGACTGTCCCCCGCAGCCCTGACCCGCCCACAGGGACTGTCCCCCGCAGCCCTGACCCGCTCACAGGGACTGTCCCCCGCAGCCCTGACCCGGTCACAGGGACTGTCCCCCGCACCCCTGACCTGCTCACAGGGACTACCCACCCGCAGCCCTGTCCCGCTGTCTGCTATTTGCCACCGCAGCCCTGACCCCCTGATCGCTATTTGCCCCCACCCCCCCTGACCCGCTGACAGCCATTTGCCCCCGCAGCCCTGACCCGCTCACGGGGACCGTCGCCCGCAGCCCCGACCCGCTCACGGGGACCGTCGCCCGCAGCCCTGACCCGCTCATGGGGACCGTCCCCCGCGGCCCTGACCCTCTCACGGGGACCGTCCCCCGCGGCCCTGTCCCGCTCACGGGGGACCGTCCCCCGCAGCCCTGTCCTGCTGACGGTGACCGGCCCCCGCAGCCCTGTCCCGCTCACGGGGACAAGGCCCCCGCAGCCCTGTCCCGCTCACCGGGACCGGCCCCCGCAGCCCTGTCCCGCTCACGGGGACCGGCCCCCGCAGCCCTGTCCCACTCACGGGTACCGGCACCCACAGCCCTGTCCCGCTCACGGGGACCGGCCCCCGGAGCCCTGTCCCGCTCACGGGGACCGGCCCCCGCAGCCCTGATCCGCTCACGGGGACCGTCGCCCGCGGCCCTGACCCGCTCACGGGGACCGTCGCCCGCGGCCCTGACCCGCTCACGGGGACCGTCCCCCGCGGCCCTGACCCGCTCACGGGGACCGTCCCCCGCGGCCCTGTCCCGCTCACGGGGACCGTCCCCCGCGGCCCTGTCCCGCTGACGGTGACCGGCCCCCGCAGCCCTGTCCCGCTCACGGGGACAAGGCCCCCCGCAGCCCTGTCCCGCTCACGGGGACAAGGCCCCCGCAACCCTGTCCCGCTCACGGGGACCGTCCCCCGCAGCCCTGTCCCGCTCACCGGGACCGGCCCCCGCAGCCCTGTCCCGCTCACGGGGACCGTCCCCCCCGCAGCCCTGTCCCACTCACGGGGACCGGCCCCCACAGCCTTGTCCCGCTCACGGGGACCGGCCCCCGGAGCCCTGTCCCGCTCACGGGGACCGGCCCCCGCAGCCCTGTCCCGCTCACGGGGACCGGCTCCCCCGCACCCCTGACCCGCGGACAGATATTTGCCACCACAGCCCTGAACCGCTCACAGGGTCTTGCCCCCGCACCCGCACCCCCTGACAGGTATTGGCCCCCGCAGCCCTGTCCCGCTGACAGCTAATTGCCACCGCACCCCTGACCCGCTGACAGTGATTTGCCCCCGCAGCCCTGACCGGCTCACGGGGACTGGCCCCCGCAGCCCGGACCTGCTCACAGGGAGGGTCCCCCGTAGCCCTGTCCCGCTCACAGGGACTGTCCCCCGCAGCCTTGACCTGCTGACAGGTACTGGCCCCCGCAGCCCTGTCACGCTCACAGGGACTTGCCACCGCAGCCCTGACCCGCTCACGGGGACCGGCCCCCGCAGCCCTGACCCGCTCACGGGGACCGGCCCCCGCAGCCCTGTCCCGCTGACAGCGTTATGCCACCGCAGCCCTGAGCCGGTCACGGGGACTGTCCCCCGCACCCCTGACCCGCTCCCAGGGACTGTCCTCCGCAGCCCTTACCCGCGGACAGCTATTTGCCACTGCAACCCTGAACCGCTCACAGGGTCTGGCCCCCGCACCCTGACCCCCTGACCCGCTCACTGCGATTTGCCCCCGCAGCCCTGTCCCGCTCACAGGGACTGTCCCCTGCTGCCCTGTCCCGCTGACAGCTGTTACCCACCGCTCCCCTGACAGCGATTTGCCCCCGCAGCCCTGACCCCCTCAAAGGGACTGGCCCCCGCAGCCCTGACCCCGTGATAGCTAATTGCCACCACACCCCTGACCCGCTGACAGCTATTGGCCACGGCAGCCCTGACCCGCTCACAGGGACTGTCCCCCGCATCCCTGTTCGCTGACAGCTATTTGCCACCGCACCCCTGACACGCTCACAGCGATTTGCCCCCGCAGCCCTGACCCGCTCAAAGGGACTGGCCCCCGCAGCCCTGACCACCTGACAGCTATTTGCCCCCGCACCCCTGACCCGCTGCCACCGATTTGCCATCTCGGCCCTGACCCGCTCACAGGGACTGTCCCCCGCAGCCCTGACCCGCTCACAGTGACTGTCACCCGCAGCCCTGACCCGCTCACAGGGACTGTCCCCCGCAGCCCTGACCCGCTCACAGGGACTGTCCCCCGCAGCCCTGACCCGCTCACAGTGACTGTCACCCGCAGCCCTGACCCGCTCACAGGGACTGTCCCCCGCAGCCCTGACCCGCTCACAGGGACTGTCCCCCGCAGCCCTGACCCGCTCACAGGGACTGTCCCCCGCAGCCCTCACCCACTCACAGGGACTGTCCTCCGCAGCCCTGTCCTGCTCACAGGGACTTGCCCCTGCTGTCTCGACCCGCTCACAGCGACTTGCCTCCTCTGTCCTGACCTGCTCACAGCTTCTTGCCCGCTCATTCCTGACCTGCTCACAGCGACTGGCCCCTGCAGTCCTGACCCACTCTCAAACACCCCACCCTCCTCCTCCTCCCCACCCACCCTCCTCCTTCTCCCCCCCGACCCTCTTCCTCCATCCCCCCCCCGACACTCCTCTTCCTTCCCCCCCCAACACACTCCTCATTCCACCCCCCCAATCCTCCTCCTCCTTCCACCCCCTATCCTCCTCCTCCTTCCATCCCCCACCCTCCTCCTCCTTCCACCCCCAACCTAGTCTTCCTTTCCCCACCACCCTCCTCCACAGCCTCCTTTGCCCCCACCCTCCACCTCCCCCCTCGCCACCCTCCTCCTCCTTCCCCCCCACCCTCCTCTTCCTCCCCCCAACCCCCCTCCTCCTTCCACCCCCGACTCCCCTCCTCTTTCCACCCCCCCACCCTCCTCCTCGTTCCACCCCCCCACCCTCCTCCTCGTTCCACCCCCCACCCTCCTCCTCCTTCCGCCCTCCCACCCTCCTCTTCCTTTCCCCACCACCCTCCTCCACAACCTCCTTTGCCCCCACCCTCCTCTTCCTCCCCCACTTCTCCCCTCCTCCTTCCACCCCCTATCCTCCTCTTCCTTCCAGCCCCTACCCTCCTCCTCCTTCCACCCCCCTCCCTCCTCCTCCTTTCCCCCCACCCTCCTCTTCCTTTCCCCACCAACCCCCCTCCTTTCTCCCCCCAACGCTCCTCCTTTCCCCCCCAACCCCCCTTTCCCAGACCCTCCTCCTCCTTCCACCCCCTACTCCCCTCCTCCTCCTTCCACCCCCTACTACCCTCCTCCTCCTTCCACCCCCTACTCCCCTCCTCCTCCTTCCACCCCCTACTCCCCTCCTCCTTCCACCCCCTACCCTCCTCCTCCTTCACCCCCCACCTTCCTCCTCCTCCTCATTCCCCCAACCCTCCTCCTCCTCCTTTCCCCCCCAACCCCCCTCCTTCCCCCCCTACCACCCTTCTCCTTCCACCCCCTACCCTCCTCCTCATTCCCCCCACCTCCCTCCTTCTTCCCCCCCAACCCTCCTCTTGCTCCGCCTTTGTTTTCACGGAGCAGGAGAAGGGTGGGGTGGAAGGAGGAGGAGTGGGCTGGGGGGCAATGGAGGAGTTGAGGAGGAGGAGGAGTAGAGATATGAGGAACTGCAGATGCTGGAGAATCCACGTGAACAAAGTGTGGAGCTGGATGAACACAGCAGGCCAAGCAGCATCTCAGGAGCAAAAAGCTGACGTTTCGGGCCTAGACCCTTCTTCAGAGATGGGGATGGGGAGAGGGAACTGGAATAAATAGGGAGAGAGGGAGAGGCGGACCGAAGAAGGAGAGAAAACAAGATAGGTATTGAGGAGAGTATAGGTGAGGTTGGGTGAGGATAGGTCAGTCCAGGGAAGATGGATAGGTCAAGGAGGCAGGATGAGGTAGAGGTAGGAAATGGAGGTGTGGCTTGAGGTGGGGCAGAGGGATGGGTGAGAGGAAGAAGAGGTTTGGGATGTAGTGGGGGGAGGGGACGAGCTGAGCTGGTTTTGGGATGCAGTGGGGGGAGGGGACGAGCTGAGCTGGTTTTGGGATGCAGTGGGGGAGGGGACGAGCTGAGCTGGTTTTGGGATGCAGTGGGGCGAGGGGACGAGCTGAGCTGGTTTGGGGATGCAGTGGGGGAAGGGGAGATATTGAAGCTTGTTTTCTCTCCATCTTCGGTCCGCCTCCCCCTCTCTCCCTATTTATTCCAGTTCCCCCACCCCATCCCCGTCTGTGATCGAGGGTCTGGGCCCGAAACGTCAGCTTTTGTGCTCCTGAGATGCTGCTTGGCCTGTTGTGTTCATCCAGCTCCACACCTTGTTAACGTGGATTCTCCAACATCTGCAGGCCCCATTATCTCTCCCCCCCACTCCTCCTCCCCCCGACCACCCTCCTCCTCATCCTCCTCCTTACCCTATCCCTCTCCCTCCTCCTCCTCCTACTCGACTCCTCCACTCCCCCCACCCTCCTCCTCCTCCTCCACTCCCCCCACTCTCCTCCTCCTTCTCCTCCTTCTCCTCCTTCTCCTCCTTCTCCTCCTCCTCCTCCTCCTCCTCTTCCACTCCACCCACCCTGCTCCTCCTCTTCCACTCCCCCCACCCTCCTCCTCCTCCCCCCCCACCATGCTCCCCTCTCACCCCCACCCTCTTCCACCCCCTCCTTCCCCCCACACCTCTTCCTCCTTCTTCCCGCCCCACCCTCTTGCTCCTTCTTCCCGCCCCACCGCCCTCCTCCTTCTTCCCGCCCCACCCTCCTCCTTCCCCCCCCCCAACCCTTTGACCATACCCTTCCTACTCCTTCCCCCCCACCCTTCCTCCTACTCCTCGTTTCCCCCACACTCCTGCTCCACCTCCTATTCCCCCCACCCTCCGCCACCCCCTCCTCCCCACAGCCACTTGCCCCCTCCGTCCTCACCCGCACACAGCCACTTGCCCCTTCCGTCCTCACCCGCGCACAGCCACTTGCCCCTGCAGTACTTAGCAACTGACAGCAACTTGCCTCATCTGTCAATACCCGTCCCCAGCCTCTTGCCACTGCTGTCCTGAACCCCTCACAGCCTCTTGCCCTTTCTGTCCTGACTCGCTCACGGCGACTTGCGCCCTCTCTCCTGACGCACTCAGAGCCAGTTGCCCCTGCAGCCCTGACCCGCTCACAGGGACTGTCCCCCCCTGCCCTGACCCGCTCACAGGGACTGGCCCCCCCAGCCCTGACCCGCTCGCGGGGACCTGCCCCCGCAGCCCTGACCCGCTCGCGGGGACCGGCCCCCGCAGCCCTGACCCGCTCGCGGGGACCGGCCCCCGCAGCCCTGACCCGCTCGCGGGGACCGGCCCCCGCAGCCCTGACCCGCTCGCGGGACCGGCGCCCGCAGCCCTGACCCGCTCGCGGGGACCGGCCCCCGCAGCCCTGACCCGCTCGCGGGGACCGGCCCCCGCAGCCCTGACCCGCTCGCGGGGACCGGCCCCCGCAGCCCTGACCCGCTCGCGGGGACCGGCACCCGCAGCCCTGACCCGCTCACGGGGACCGGCCCCCGCAGCCCTGACCCGCTCACGGGGACCGGCCCCCGCAGCCCTGACCCGCTCACGGGGACCGGCCCCCGCAGCCCTGACCCGCTCACTGCGATTTGCCCCCGCAGCCCTGACCCGCTCACGGGACCAGCCCCCGCAGCCCTGACCCGCTCACGGGCACCGGCCCACGCAGCCCTGACCCGCTCACGGGCACCGGCCCCCGCAGCCCTGACCCGCTCACGGGCACCGGCCCCCGCAGCCCTGACCCGCTCGCGGGGACCGGCCCCCGCAGCCCTGACCCGCTCGCGGGGACCGTCCCCCGCAGCCCTGACCCGCTCGCGGGGACCGGCCCCCGCAGCCCTGACCCGCTCGCGGGGACCGGCGCCCGCAGCCCTGACCCGCTCGCGGGGACCGGCCCCCGCAGCCCTGACCCGCTCGCGGGGACCGGCCCCCGCAGCCCTGACCCGCTCGCGGGGACCGGCCCCCGCAGCCCTGACCCGCTCGCGGGGACCGGCCCCCGCAGCCCTGACCCGCTCGCGGGGACCGGCCCCCGCAGCCCTGACCCGCTCGCGGGGACCGGCCCCCGCAGCCCTGACCCGCTCGCGGGGACCGGCCCCCGCAGCCCTGACCCGCTCGCGGGGACCGGCCCCCGCAGCCCTGACCCGCTCACTGCGATTTGCCCCCGCAGCCCTGACCCGCTCACGGGGGACCGGCCCCCGCAGCCCTGACCCGCTCACGGGGACCGGCCCCCGCACCCCTGACCCGCTCACGGGCACCGGCCCCCGCAGCCCTGACCCGCTCACGGGCACCGGCCCCCGCAGCCCTGACCCGCTCACGGGGGACCGGCCCCCGCAGCCCTGACCCGCTCACGGGGACCGTCCCCCGCAGCCCTGACCCGCTCACGGGGACCGGCCCCCGCAGCCCTGACCCGCTCACGGGGACCGGCCCCCGCAGCCCTGACCCGCTCACGGGGACCGGCCCCCGCAGCCCTGAACCGCTCACGGGGACCGGCCCCCGCAGCCCTGAACCGCTCACGGGGACCGGCCCCCGCACCCTGACCCCCTCAAAGGGACTGCCCCCGCAGCCCTGACCCCCTCAAAGGGACTGCCCCCGCAGCCCTGACCCCCTGAAAGCTATTTGCCACCGCAGCCCTGACCCGCTCACAGGGACTGGCCTACACAGCCCTGTGCCGCTGACAGCGATTTGCCACCGCAACCCTGACCCGCTCACGGACTGGCCCCCGCAGCCCTGACCCCCTGACAGCTATTTGCCACCGCAGCCCTCACCCGCTCACAGGGAATGGCCCCCGCAGCCCTGTCCCGCTGACAGCTATTTGCCACCGCAGCCCTCACCCGCTCACAGGGACTATCCCCCACAGCGCTGACCCGCTCACAGGTACTGGCTGCCGCACCCCTGTCCCGCTGTCTGCTATTTTCCACCGCAGCCCTGACCCCCTGATAGCTATTTGCCCCCGCACCCCTGGTCCGCTGACAGCGATTTGCCCCCGCAGCCCTGTCCCGCTCGCAGGGACTGTCCCCCGCAGCCCGGACCCGTTCACAGGGAATGGCCCCCGCAGTCCTGACCCGCTCACAGGGACTGGCCCCCTGCCGTCCTGACCCGCTCACGGGTACCGTCCCCCGCAGCCCTGACCAGCTCACGGGGACCGTCCCCCGCTGCCCTGACCCGCTCTCGGGGACCGGCCCCCGCAGCCCTGTCCCGCTCCCGGGGACCGGCCCCCGCAGCCCTGTCCCGCTCCCGGGGACCAGCCCCCGCAGCCCTGACCAGCGGACAGCTATTTGCCACCGCAGCCCTGACCCGCTCACAGGGACTGTCCCCCGCAGCCCTCACCCGCTCACAGGGACTGTCCCCCGCAGCCCTGTCCTGCTCACAGGGACTTGCCCCCTGCAGACCTGACGCGCTCACAGTGACTTGCCCCTGCTGTCTCGACCCGCTCACAGCGACTTGCCTCCTCTGTCCTGACCTGCTCACAGCGTCTTGCTCCCTCATTCCTGACCGGCTCACAGCGACTGGCCCCTGCAGTCCTGACCCTCTCTCAAACACCCCCCCACCCTCCTCCTCCCCACACACCCTCCTCCTTCCACCCCCCCACCCTCCTCCTCCTTCCACCCCCCCCACCCCCTTCCTCCTTCCAACCCCCCACCCTCTTCCTCTTTCCACCCCCCCACCCTCCCCTTCCTTCCACACCCCCACCCTCCCCTTCCTTCCACCCCCCCACCCTCCTCCTCCTTCCACCCCCCGACCCTCCTCCTCCTTCCACCCCCCAACCTCCTCTTCCTTTCCCCACCACCCTCCTCCACAACCTCCTTTGCCCCCATCCCTCCACCTCCCCCCTCACCACCCTCCTCTTCTTCCCCCCTACTCCCCTCCTCCTTCCACCCCCTACTCCCCTCCTCCTTCCACCCCTGTCCTCCTCCTCCTTCCACCCCCTACCCTCCTCCTCCTTCCAGCCCCTACCCTCCTCCTCCTTCCACCCACCACCCTCCTCCTCCTTCCACCCCCACCCTTCTCCTCCTTTCCCCCCACCCTCCTCTTCCTTTCCCCACCAACCCCTCTCCTTTCTCCCCCCAACGCTCCTCCTTTCCCCCCCAACCCCCCCTTTCCCCGACCCTCCTCCTCCTTCCACCCCCTACTCCCCTCCTCCTTCCAACCCCCACCCTCCTCCTCCTCATTCCCCCAACCCTCCTCCTCCTCCTTTCCCCCCAACCCCTCTCCTTCCCCCCCCACCACCCTCCTCCTTCCACCCCCTACCCCCCTCCTCATTCCCCCCCAACCCTCCTCTTGCTCCTCCTTTGTTATCACGGAGCAGGAGGAGGGTTGGGTGGAAGGAGGAGGAGTGGGCTGGGGGGCAATGGAGGAGTTGAGGAGGAGGAGGAGGAGAGATATGGGGAACTGCAGATGCTGGAGAATCCACGTGAACAAAGTGTGGAGCTGGATGAACACAGCAGGCCAAGCAGCATCTCAGGAGCAAAAAGCTGACGTTTCGGGCCTAGACCCTTCTTCAGAGACGGGGTTGGGGAAAGGGAACTGGAATAAATAGGGAGAGAGGGAGAGGCGGACCGAAGAAGGAGAGAAAACAAGATAGGTATTGAGGAGAGTATAGGTGAGGTTGGGTGAGGATAGGTCAGTCCAGGGAAGATGGATAGGTCAAGGAGGCAGGATGAGGCAGAGGTAGGAAATGGAGGTGTGGCTTGAGGTGGGACAGAGGGATGGGTGAGAGGAAGAAGAGGTTTGGGATGCAGTTGGGGGAGGGGACGAGCCGAGCTGGTTTTGGGATGCAGTTGGGGGAGGGGACGAGCTGAGCTGGTTTTGGGATGCAGTGGGGGGAGGGGACGAGCCGAGCTGGTTTTGGGATGCAGTGGGGCGAGGGGACGAGCTGAGCTGGTTTGGGGATGCAGTGGGGGAAGGGGAGATTTTGAAGCTTGTTTTCTCTCCATCTTCGGTCCGCCTCCCCCTCTCTCCCTATTTATTCCAGTTCCCCCACCCCATCCCCGTCTGTGATAGAGGGTCTGTGCCCGAAACGTCAGCTTTTGTGCTCCTGAGATGCTGCTTGGCCTGTTGTGTTCATCCAGCTCCACACTTTGTTAAACTGGATTCTCCAGCGTCTGCAGTTCCCATTATCTCTCCCCGCACCCCCTCCTCCTCCTCCCCCCGACCACCCTCCTCCTTACCCTCTCCCTCTCCCTCCTCCTCCTCCTCCTCCACCTCCTCCTCCTCCTCCTCCTCCTACTCCTCCACTCCTCCACTCCCCCCACCCTCCTCCTCCTCCTCCTCCTCCTCCACCTCCTCCTCCACTCCCGCCACCCCCCCTCCTCCTCCTCCTCCTCCTCCTCCTCTTCCTCCACTTCCTCTTCCTCCACTCCCCCCACCCTCCTCCTCTCTCCTCCTCCTCCACTCCCCTCCCCCTCCTCCTCCTCCTCCACTCACCTCCCCCTCCTCCTCCTCCTCCACTCCCCACATCCTCCTCCTCCTCCTCCACTCCCCCGACTCTCCTCCTCCTCCTCCTCCTCTCCCCCCACTCTCCTCCTCCTCCTCCTCCTCCTCCTCCTCTCCCCCCACTCTCCTCCTCCTCCTCCTCCTCCACTCCACCCACCCTCCTCCTCCTCCGCCTCCTCCCCCCTCCCTCCTCCTCCTCCGCCTCCTCCCCCCTCCCCCCTCCTCCTCCTCCCCCCACCATGCTCCCCTCTCACCCCCACCCTCTTCCACCCCCTCCTTCTCCCCCCACCCTCTTCCTCCTTCTTCCCGCCCCACCCTCTTGCTCCTTCTTCCCGCCCTAACCCCCTCCTCCTTCTTCCCGCCCCACCCTCCTCCTTCCCCCCCACCCTTCCTCCTACTCCTCGTTTCCCCCACCCTCCTGCTCCACCTCCTATTCCCCCCACCCTCCGCCACCCCCCCTCCTCACAGCCACTTGCCCCCTCCGTCCTCACCCGCAGACAGCCACTTGCCCCCTTCCGTCCTCACCCGCGCACAGCCACTTGCCCCTGCAGTACTTAGCAACTGACAACAACTTGCCTCATCTGTCATTACCCGTCCCCAGCCTCTTGCCACTGCTGTCCTGACCCCTCACAGCCTCTTGCCCCTGCAGTCTTCACCCGTCCACGGCGACTTGCCCTTTCCGTCCTGAATCGCTCACGGCGACTTGCGCCCTCTCTCCTGACGCACTCAGAGCCAGTTGCCCCTGCAGCCCTGGCCCTCTCACAGGGACTGTCCCCCCCAGCCCTGACCCGCTCACAGGGACTGGCCCCCCCAGCCCTGACCCGCTCACAGGGACTGGCCCCCCAGCCCTGTCCCGCTCACAGGGACTGTCCCCCGCACCCCTGACCCGCTGACAGCTATTTGCCACCGCAGCCCTGAACCGCTCACGGGGTCTTGCCCCCGCACCCTGACCCGCTGACAGGGACTGTCCCCAGCAGCTCTGACCCGCTGACAGCGATTTGCCCCTGCAGCCCTGTCCGGCTGACAGTGATTTGCCCCCTCAGTCCTGTCCCGCTGACAGGGACTGGCCCCGCAGCCCAGACCCGCTCACAGGGAATGGCCCCCTGCAGTCCAGACCCGCTAACAGTGACTCCCCCCCCGCATCCCTGACCCGCTCACAGGGACTGGCCCCCTGCAGTCCTGTCCTGCTCACAGCGATTTGCCCCTCAGCCCTGACCCGCTCACAGCGACTTGCCCCCTCCGTCCTGACTGGCTCACAGCGATTTGCCCCCGCAGCCCGGTCCCCCTGACAGCGATTTGCCCCCGCAGCCCGGTCCCCCTGACAGCGATTTGCCCCCGCAGCCCGGTCCCCCTGACAGCGATTTGCCCCCGCAGCCCGGTCCCCCTGACAGCGACTTGCCCCCGCAGCCCAGTCCCGCTGACAGAGATTTGCCCCAGCAGCCCTGTCCAGCTGACAGCCATGTGCCCCCTCAGTCCTGACCCGCTCACAGGGACTGGCCCTCACAGCCCTGTCCCGCTCACAGCGATTTGCCCCCCGCAACCCTGTCCCACTGACAGGGACTGGCCCCCGCAGCCCTGTCCCGCTCACGGGGACTGGCCCCCACAACCCTGTCCCGCTCACAGCGATTTGCCCCCTGCAATCCTGTCGCGTTCACAGCGACTTGGCCCCCCGCAGCCCAGTCCCGCTGACAGCGACTTGCCCCTCCTTCCTGATCTGCTCACAGGCACTTGTCCCCTCCGTCGTAACCCGCTCACAACAAGTTGTCCCCTCTGTCCTGTCCCGCTCACAGCGTCTTGCCTCCCATCCCTCTTGCGCAGGTCACCCCTTGCTCAGAAACAGTCCCAATTATCCATGAGCCGGAAACCCTGCCCCCTGTGCCAGCTCCTTAACCATGCATTCATCTCACCTATCTTTCTCTGACAACTCTCTAACATGTGACACTCGTGGCAACCCATAAATTATTACCCTCTGGGTCCTGCCTTTCAGCCTGTTTGCTAACTCCTTGTCCATAGTCCGCAAGATGTCTTCCCTCTTTCTGCCTATGTCATTGGCACCAACGTGCACGGTGGCCTTGGGCTGCTCACCCTCCACCTTAAGAATTTGTTGCAACCACTCAGAGATGTCCTTGACCTTGGCACCAGGGAAGCAACACACAGCCCTGGTGTCTCAAATGTGGCGACAGAATCTATGCCCCCAATGAATGAGTCTCCAACCACGCTCGCTCACTTGGATTTGCCTGACCCTGTCCCACAGCAGGGTGGTTTGTACCATGGACCTGGCTACTGCTGGTTATTTCACTGACCCAGTTTAGTTTTAGATCAGTGTTAACCTTGGTTTAGTGGATAGCCAAGCACCTCAGTAGTCTGCAATACAGGAGAAATACATTCTTAAGCTCACGGATTCTGTGACAGTCAAGGACAAGCACTGAATTGTTCTAACCTGATTTCCAACACCTGGCCCGTAGCCTTGCATGGCTTGCATAGCACTTGCACATTGAAAAAAAATAAATGTAAGGATGATGTGAGTGTAAGGACATGGAATTTTTTGGATATGGTCATATTCTCTCTTGTTGGAGCTGATTGCTGCTTAGCACTTGTATGGTGCAAATGTAACTTATCCTTTATCAGGCCAAGCCTGATCGTTGTCCAAGTCTCACTGTATTTTCTCATCGTTGACTTCACTGTTGGGTCTAACCAACATTTTGTACATACCCTGCCTATTCTGAAACTCTGTCACTTAATATTAAGTCTAAAAAAGACAAGTATCCAATGTGCCTTCCAAACCACTTCAACGACCTCGTCCATTACATTGGGGGATCAACAGGAATACACATCAAGATCCTGAGATCCCTCTGATCATTGGTGCTTGTGAGGTCCCTATGATTCATCATGGGCTCCAAAATCTGTTTGTGCTGTGTCACCTAATCCTTATCCCGTTTGTCCTTACATGAAATAATGTTCTCAAACGTTTCTCAAAAATTCTTCCCAATCCTACTTTTTGTAATCATGATACAAGTGAGCATAAAACTTGGAACACGACGGCAACAGGAATGTGTCCTTTGGCCCACCATGTTGGGCCAAACATGACAACAAATGAAAAAATCCCTTCTGCCTGTCCTTGATCCATAGTCCTCCATTCCTTGCATATTCGTGCACTTAACTAAAAGACCCTTTTAAATGCTTTCATCGTATCTGCATCCACTACCACCCGGGGCAATGTATTCCACACTTTTAACATGCTCAGTGTGAAATATTTGCCCCTCACATCTCTTTTGAACTCCCCCCCCCCTCAGCTTAAATGCATGCCCCCTAATAGTGGACACTTGAACTCCGGGGGAGAAATTTTCTGACCGTTAGCTGTATTTATGTATCTCCTAATTTTATACACTTCTATCAAGCCTGCTCTCAGCTTCTACTGCTCCAGAGAAAACGAAGAGTTTTTCCAGCTCCTCCTTCTCGTTCATACCCTCTATTCCAGTCAGCATGCTGGTAAATCTCTTCTGCACCCTGTCCAAAGCCTGCACATCCTTCGTGTAATGTGGCGGCCAGAATTGAATGCAATACTCTGTGTGGTCTCAACAAAGTCTTGTAAAGCTGCAATGTGACATCCTGACTCTTACACTGAGTTTCCCTCAGCATAAAGGCAAGCATGCGACATGCCTTCTTGACCACCCCATCTACTTGTGTGGCTACTGTCAGGGAGTTATTGTCTAGGACCCCAAGATCCCTCTGGACTTCACTGCTGTTTGGGGTCCTGCCATTTACTGTGTATCCCTTTCCTTAACACTTGGTTTCCGAAAATGCAACACCTCATGCCTGCCCAGATTAAATTCCCTCGGCCATTTCTCCGCTCGAGTTTGCAATTGGTCTGTATCTTGCTGTGTCCTTTGACAACCTTCCATGCTGTCCACAAGTCCATTGGTCCTTGTATCATCTGCAAACTTACTAATCCCCCGTTTACATTTGCCACCAAGTCATTTACATATATCACAAACAGCAGAAGTCACATCGATGCGGAACACAACTCGTCACTGAGCTGCAGCCAGAAAAACAGCTTTCCACCACTGAGACGGCAAGAACTGTAGATGCTGGAATCAGAGTTAACCAAGTGTGGAGCTGGAGGAACGCAGCAGGTCAGGCAGCATCAGAGGAACAGGAAAGCTGACATTGTTGATGCTGCCTGGCCTGCTGTGTTCCTCCAGCCCTGCACTGTGTTCTCTTTGTTAGCCTTCCACCGCTACCGTCTGCCTTATATGGGCAGGCCAAGTCACCATGGATCTCATTGATCCTAATCTTCTGGATGAGCATACCATGAGGAACCTTGTTGAAAACGTTTGTAAAATCCATGTATATGTTATCAACTGTTCTACCCGAATTGATCACCCTTGTCACCTCCGTGAAAACTTCAACTGACTTGGTAAGACATAACCTGCCCCGCATAATGCCATGCTGGCTGTCCCTTATTAGCCCATACTTTTGAGACATGAGACACCAGTCTGTAGTTTCCTGCAAAGTCCCTGTTTTCCTGCTTGAACAGAGGAACGACTTTATCCACTCACCAGTCTCCACAACCCCTCCAGTGCCTGGCAAGGATATCAGATCCAATTGAAAGTAGTGTGTTGATGCATTTGTGTCATGATTGTGTTTTGTTTGAGCTCTAACATTCAAAGCAGTGTAAGAATGCCTTTGTGCAGCAGGCGACGGGTGACGAGACTGAGCCTTCATACAATTGCAAGATGTTGAAAATTTGCCATTATTTATGAAAACAGTGATAAATTTCCATGATCAACATTTCTGTTACACTGCAATGATTATCCCATGGCGTGTAAAATCAGAAAGATACGATAAAATGAGACTGGGTCATATGCAGGGAGAATGTTTGCCTTTCATGTCTAGAGAAGTACTGAAATATTTCCATGAATCTAAAAGTCACTTTTCCGTTCATTGAAGGACACAATCATCGCCTTGGAAGCTTCATCACGATACTACTTTGCATTTCTGAAGAGGGAAGAAGAAATCAATATGCAAATTCAATTCCATGGTTTTGGAAGTCCCTTTGAGAACACGATTCATTTGCGCCGGCATAATGCTCTGACCGAGAAAGAATTGAAGGTGAGTTTGTAGTTTAGAAGATAGCAGCAATTTATGCATCAACTTCTTCATCGATAACGTTCCATTGCTTTCAAACTGCATTTTCCACTCTGCGAGATAATAACTGTTAGAACAAGCAACAGCATCGGTAGATGGTCTATGGGGAATGCAATGTTACAAAACTCGATCCATTCAACAACATATTTCAGATATGTCAACAAATTAAATATTCCAGCACAGGATAAAACAAGGAAGATGAGAGTGAGGAGGCAATAGTTCTGATGACAAAAGAACAGAAATTTACCTTTATCCATTCGAGCAAAAAAGCAGGCACACAAATAAATAATCATCTAACAATGCACGTGTGCAACGGAGGCTATCGGGGGACTAAAAATGCCGATTTGTTGTCATGCGTATTGCTGAAAGGGTGATTGAAACAGATTCTGTGGTAAATTTGAAGAAATACAGATGATGCATCTCAGGATGTTGGAGAAAGAACATTTACAGACTGAGGCAAATCGTATTGCCCTTTTCAGGAGTTAAGAGGTTCAAAATGAATTGAAAGACTTCCTTCTGTGCTGAAAGCTTTAGTTCAGTTGCAGCTGGATCACAATTTCCGTTCCTGGTAGTATTTAGCAAACTGTTAAAAGTGAATGTCACTGCACAGAATTCCAAACATGACTCCAATCAGTAGAGAAAATATCCAAGGGGTGTGATGAGTTGTATCCTCTCATGTTGAAGAACGCAGCTACAGATACAATGGAGGCACTGATGATAATCTTCCAAGAATCCTGAGATTGTGGAAAATTCTCAGAGGATTGAAAGATTGTGAACATAACACCATTATTACAAAGATACTTGGACAAAACAGTAAGCAAGTATTGCCAATTTAGGTCAACCTGGGTAGATGTTCATGCCGGCAATGAAAGATCAACTAACAGGGTACTGAGTGTGCTATAACATCCTACAGAGTTAACATCCTTTTATCAAGGGGAAATAATACTTGACAAACTTGCTACAGTGCTTTGAGAAGGAAACAAACATTACTGATGAAGGACCACCAGTTGATGTCGTACATTGAGATTTCAACAAAGCATTTGATAAGGTACAGCTCATAAGGTGTCTCAAAAGAAAAGAGCCCATGTGTTCAAGGGTAGTATGTTCGGATGGACGGAGGACTGCATCGTAAATAGAAGTAGAGTCGTAGCAGCAGGATGGTACGGCCACAGAGCGAGTGCTGCGGAGGCCGAACACCTCATGTTGACTGGGTTGATTTCGGAAATGGCAGAGGGGATTGCTATGCTTAGGAAAGTTGGGCTACATTCATTGGAGTTTATAAGATTGAAAAAAAACTTATTTTTTCGACATTTAAGATTCTTAAGAGGCTTGATAGTGTATATCCGTAGAGATTACTCCCATTTGTGAAAGATTTTACGACCAGAGGCCACATTTTCAAATTGGTTGCCCATTAATTCAGGGAAGAATTACTTCTTTCAGGTTGTAGCAATTTATTGAACACTTCAACCAAGAGTTCAGGCAGACCCTCTAATAAGAGACACCTCCTCTGTATTAATTCTCTAGATTTGACAGAAGATCGGCCCTGTGAGAGGGTCAGTACTGAGGTATTGAAGCTTTGTCAGAAGGCGAATAATGAGTGCGGGCACTGAAGAAGTGCCTCATTGACAGGGGTTCAGTCCTGACCCCTGTGAGAGTTCATCATTGTCAGATGGTCAATACTGAGACAATGCTTCCTTGCAAAAGGATCAGCACTAAAGATCTGCCACACATTTTTAGTGTCAGTATTGAGGAAATGCAGCAATATGAGAGAGTCCGAACTGTGGGAGTGCATTATTGTCAGAAGGTCAAGACTGAGGCAGCGCCTCATTCTAAGGTGAGGCAATGCCATACAAATAGAAGGTCAGTCCTGAGATATTGCCACTGTGAGAGGGTCAGAAATAAAGGTGCCTCCTTGTCAGATGGTCAGAACTGAGGGATTGAAGCATTGTCAGAGCTTCAATACTGAGGCCTTGCTTCGTTGTCAAAGGGTCAAATCTGTGGGAGTGCGATATTGTCAGAGGATCAATGCTGAGGCAGTGCCTCATAATAATGGTGTGTTTTTGATGACAGCGTGCATCGAAGTGGTTCTTTTGTGATTCTATCAAGTGCAGTTAAAGGAATGCTTGCCAATTTTCTGAAAGATGAACATTTATTGAGGAAATAAAAGATGGAGAAAGAGTAATTAAAAAGAATAACAAGTAGAGAGTAAAAAAGAATAAGCCTCATGTTCTTGTGGCCGTGAGGGACCCCTCGATCAACGGCTGGCCTGGAGGCTGAGGTTGTTCCTGGCACCGTTCGCGGTCTCATTCCGAGATGACGTCCAGTGCCGAGGAACAAAATGCTCCCTCTGCTCCGGTGTAACAAACGACTTGGCAAAGAAAAAAACCAGTTACAGAAATAAAACTAACTGTAAAACAGGAATGCTGACAGGACTCATTCAAACTCAACCATTTCTCAAATATCAAGAAATGTTACCCTTCAGCCCATCCTATTCATGGGGTTGGAACTGCTAGTACCACACGAATGCAGCATCACGACTGAGGCAATGCAGCACTGTGCGAGGGCCAGTATTAAGGGTCAGTTTTGAGGCAGTGCCTTGATGTTATGGAGTCAGAACATTATTGCCACATGTTCAATACAGACAGTGTGTTGACCCTCTGTCAATGCTTCAATGCCTCAGTGCCTACCCTCTGATAATGAATCACTCCAACAGTTCTGACCCTATCTTGCAAGACCTCAGTATGACCTTTCTGACCCTATTACAGTGGGCCACTGCTGCAGTATTGACCATCTGATAATGATGCAATACCTCAGTTCTGACCCTCTGACAGTTGTGCAACACCTCAGTCCGCACCCTTTCATCATTCGGCACTTGCTCAATTATGAGCCCTTTGTGAGTTAGTTGTGAGGCAAGACTTCATTGCTGCAGTGTCAGTGCTGAGAGCGGCCTTTTTATTACCTCATCAGTACCTAAGGTACTGGCTAATTGTCAGCAGGTCAGTTCTGAGGCAGCGTCTCTTTGCCCGAACCCTGACTCTAAACCCAGCCTCAGCCCTAAACCCATACAAACGCTCGCCTCAGGCTAACCCTCACCTCAGCATTAACTCTAGCCCTAACCCTATCCTCAGCGTAAACCCTCCCTACCCTCAGCCCTAATGCTGATCCTCAGACCGAACATCTAGTCTCAGCCCTAAAGTGAGCCTCAGCCCTACCACTAGCTATGGCCTCAGCCCTAAAATGAACCGTAACACACAGCCCCAATTAACGCTTAGCCTCAACCCCAACCCTCGCCTAAGCTCCAAGTCTAACCTCAGCCCTAACCTAACCTCCAATACTTGCCTGCCAAAGAGTTAGTACTGAGGAAGTGCTTTAGTTTCAGAGATTTAGTCCTGAGAATGCGCTTCGTTTTCAGAGTGACCATCTGAAACAGCGTCTCATTGAAATGGGGTCAGAATTGCTGGAATGCGACATGGAATGGTGACAGATTGTAGGACTGTCAGTGGGTCAGATCTGAGGTAGTGCATCAACGGTGGATGGTCAGTCTTGAGGGAGTTCAGAGGATCAACGAAGATGGAATGCCTCAATGCAATGGCGACAGAACTGAGAGAGGGCCACAGGATTAGAGATATGCCACATGATTCGAGATGGTAGGAAGTGCCTCATTGTCAGCAGGTCCGTTTTGTGGCCGGTCGCCATAGCTGGAGAGTCAGTTCTGAGGCAGTGCGTCTTTGTCAGAGGGTCTGTGCTGAAGCAGTGCCTCATTATTCGAGAGGGTTTGGTGTGAGGCAGTATCTGATTGGTGCAAGGTCAGCCCTAAGGGAGTGCCTCTTTGTCAGAGGGTCAATACTGAGTTAGCGACTCATTGTGAGGAGTTCAGAATTGAGGGACTGCCACGTGATGAGAGGGTCAAAACGGAGGTAGTGTGGCTGTATCTGACAGTCCGAAGGGAGTGCCATTGTTAGAAGGTCAGTTCTGAGAAACTGCCTCTGTGTAATGGCATCAGCATTGAAGCTAACCACGTGACGAGCCGATAAAAACTAAGTTATTGCAGTAGCATCAGAGGGCCAGATCTGTAGGAGTGCATTATTTTCAGAGGTGAATACTGAGGCACAGCCTCAGTGTAAGGGGGTCAAAATTAAGGGAGTGCCACACAATTACAGGGCAGTACGG
Organism: Stegostoma tigrinum; assembly: GCF_030684315.1. Lineage (NCBI taxonomy): Eukaryota > Metazoa > Chordata > Chondrichthyes > Orectolobiformes > Stegostomatidae > Stegostoma > Stegostoma tigrinum. The sequence continues at coordinate 74,529,146 of NC_081368.1, forward strand.
AAGTATTACAGCACTGTGTGCGGCGCAGAATCGATGGAGTGCATCATTGTGAAACAACCACAAGTGAGGCAGCGCCTCATTGTAATGGATCAGAATAGGGTCAGTACTGAGAGTCAGTACAGAGGTAGTGCAGAACTGTGGAGGTGTCAGAACTGAGGGAGAGCACCATTGTCAGCTGGTCAAAAGTGCCCCATTGTCGTAAGATCAGAACTGAGGGTGTGCCGCACGATGAGAGGGTCAATATAGAGGAAGTGACTCTTTGTCAGTGTTAATACTGAAGTATGACCTCATCTTGAGGGGATCAGGCTTCAGAGAATGCCTTGTTGTCAGAGGGTCGGCACTGCAGCAGGGCTATGTTGCAAGGGGGTCAGAATTGAAGGAGTGCCACCCGTTTTAGAAGGTCAGTACAGAGGTAATCTAGCACTGTCAGAGGTAAGTCCTGATGGAGTGCCTCATTGTCATTGGATCAGTTTTCAGGCAGTACCTCTTTGGCAGAGCGTCAGTACTGACGCAGTGCCTGATTGTAATGGGATCAGAATTCAAGGAGTGCCACTGCCTCACTGAGGTACTGCAGCTTTATCAGAGGGTCAGTGGCCTATTGTCAGAGGGTCTGTTTGAGCCAGTGCCTACTTGGCAGAGTGTCAGCAATTAGGGAGTTTGCCTTTATCAGAGGGTCAGAACTAGAGAGTGCATTTGTAGCAGAGTGTCAAAACTCAGCCTTGTCCGCCCAAGTCCAACACCAGCACCTCCACATCATCCGCCCACCCTGAGGACTGACCCTCCACCAATGAGCTCCTGCCTCACACTGGACTGACCAACAATGACACACTGTCCCTCCAGACCCCCTGACAAAGAAGCAGTGCCTCAGTACTGACCGTCAGGCAAGGAAGGCTCTCTGTCAGTACTGACCCTCTCACAAGGAGACACTGCCTCAGATCATGACCCTATGACAATAATGCACGCCCACAGTTCAGATTCTATGACGCTGTTGCAGTACCTCAGTACTGAGTCTCTGTTAGTGTGGCACTGCTTCAATTCTGACCCTTCTATAATGAGACACTGCCTCAGTATCGACAGTCTGACAACAGTTCACTCCCACTATTCTGATGCTCTGACAGTGCTGCTATACCTCAGTACTCACTAATTAACAATGAGGGTTAGCGTGAGAGGGTGGCGAGGGTTAGGGTTTGGGTTAGGACCAAGGCTAGGGTTTAGGTGTGAGGATTGGACGAGGTTTTGGATGAGGGTAGAGTTAGGGTGAGGGATGAGACTTGTGTTAGGGTTACGAATGAGGTTAAGTTTGGAGTTCGGGGTAGGGCTCAGGAGAGGTTTTGGGTTAAGGCTGAGGTTAGGCTTAGGGCTGAGTCTATGGTTAGGGTTAGAGCTCAGACCACATTTAGGTTTGGGGCTGAGGCTTCTGCTTAGGTTGAGGGTGAGTGTTAGGCCTGAGGCTAGGCTTAGGCCTGAAGCCGCGGTTAGGTTTGGGGTTGGACTGATTCGACCCACTCTGACCCATTCCAATGAGGTACTACCACAGAACTGACTCTCTGTCGATAAAGAACATGAGATGCTGTCAGCTTGTCCAATCAGAGGTCCAATATTAAGGAAATAGTGCACTGTTGGAGAGTTGATAAATATAATATAATATAAAGGGAGTGCTGCACTGTCAGAGGGTTAATGACGTGGGAGTGCTGAAATAGCGCAGAATCAGACCTGAGAGAGTGCTGCACGTTCAGAGAGTTAGTACTGAGGGAGTGCTATAATGTCAGAGGATTGATATCAAGGGGCACCGCCGAAGGATCAGTAGCGCAGTACTGTCTGAAGGCCAATATTGAGAGAGTTCTGCTGCGTCAGTGGGGGTCGATATTACAGAATTGCGACACTATCAGTGTATCAATGTCAGACGGTCAGTTCTGAGGGAGGGCTACGCTGTTGGAGGGTCAATATTGAGTGTGTGCGCGACACTCAGATGATCACTTGGTTGGAGTTCTGCACTGTAACGGAGTGCTACACTGGCAGCGGGTTAATATTAAGGGAGTGCTGCACTGTCAGAGGGTTAAAGATGACGGAGGGCTTCTCTTTGTTGGGGTGGGTATGAAAGAGGACCTCCCGTTGGGGGATCAATATTAATGTTGTAGAGTCAGTAGAGAGGCAGTGCTGCACTGTGGAGGGTCAATAAGAAGCATGTAGCTCCACTGGCAAGGTGCCAATGATGATAGAATGCTGCACTGCCAGAGGATCAGCAATGAGGGAAAACTGTATTGTCAGAGTGTCTTCGTCAAGAAAGTGCCACTCTGTCGGAAGGCCAATATTAAGGGAGTGCTGCACTGTCACAGGATCAATATTAGGGGTGTGCTGCACGAACAGAGGGTCAGTGTTGATTGAATGCTTGACTGTTGCAGAGCCAGGACTGAGGGAATCCTGCATCGTTACGGTGTCATCGTTGAGGGAGTGCTGCACTGCTGAAGGGCCGATAGTAAGGGAGTGTGACACTGTCAGAGTGTCATTACCAAAGGTGGGCTACAGTATCAAAGGGTGAGTAATGAGGGAATGCTGCGTTGTCGGAGGGTCAGCACTGAGGTGGGCTGTTCTGTCAGATCGTCAATATAAATAATAATGTTAGGGGAGTGCTGCATTGTGAGTTGGTCCATATTAAGGGAACGCTGAAACTGTCAGTGATGCTCAGGGTGTGCAACACTGTCAGAGGGAGTGATGTACTCCGAGTGTCAGCACGGAGGCTGACCTTCACTGTAATTGTGTCAGAATTAAAAGACCGGTCAGAGGATATAAAGTGAGGCATTTCAGAGCCATCAGAAGGTCGAAACTGAGGTGTTTCAGATCAGTTTGAGGGTGCCTCATTTTAATGTGGTCAGACTTGAGCAAGTGCTTCATTGTCAGAGGCTCAGAACCAAGTGAGTGCCTCGTTATCAGACACTGTCCGAAAGAGGGCCTTGTTGTTCGCGGCTGTGTTGTAAGGCAATTCCTCATTGCTGCAGGATCAGCCTTGAGAGTGTGCCAGTCTGGAAGGAGTGCCTAAAAACTGAGGGAGTGCTACACAATTAGAGATTCAGCGCTGAGTAAGTGCCTCATTGTCACAGAGTTAGTTCTGAGGCCGGGTCACATTGCCTTAGGGTCAATTCTGAGGGTGTATTCGGAGCGGACTGTAAATACTGAGTCAGTAGCTCAGTGCATTGGATTCAGAGTTGATGGAGTACAAGATGATTAGAAGTTCAGTCCTGAAGTATTGCAGCTCTGTCAGAGGGTCAGAACTGAGGGGGCAGTGCTTTACTGTCAGCGGATCAGTTCTGCGGCAGTACCTCATTGCTGGAGGGTCAGATGTGGACGAGTGTCACATTGTCAGAAGGCCAGTTCTGAATAAGTGACTTTTTGTCAGAAGGCCAATAGTCAGTGGCTCATTTTGAGCAGATCGGAATTGAGGGTTTGCAACACTTTTTGAGATTCAGTCTGGAGACATTACTGCTACACGCCTGAATTGAGGGAGTGCTGCAAGATTGGAGGGTGAAAATAAACCTGAAAACAGTGACCCCTTTCAATAACCTGTAAAACACAGGGATGACTGTAAATAATCCCGAAAACGCAGAGGCCTTTGTAGGAGTGCCTCAGTGTAATGTTTTCAGAATTGAGGGAGTGCCACGTGATTACAGATTCACTGCTGATGGAGTAGCTCATTGTCACAGGGTCAGTTCTGAGGCAGGGCTGCTTTGCTGGAGGGTCACTTCTGAGTGAGTGTATTAGTATCAGCCCCATGTTGTAGGGACTGTACTTTTCCAGGAAGACAGTTAGAATAATCTTTAATTATAAACTAATCTGAAATACTGTTTGACTTGTTAAGGTTACAATACATCCTGAGTCACCTACAGAATACGCACTTGCTCTCCCTGTGTCTCTCGGTAAGCAAAGGTAGTTTCTTTCAGACTACTCTCAGAAATAAAGTGCTGTGCTGGTGGTCAGTATTGAAGGAATGCTCCATTGTTGGAGGATCAGTACTGAGGGAGTGCTGGCCTGTCACAGGGCCAAGATTATGGGTGTGCTGTGCTTTCAGAAGGTCACAAGCAAACAAGCACTGCCAGACATAAAAAACAAAAGAACTGCGGATGCTGTAAGTCAAGAACAAAAAGAAAGTTGCCGGAAAATCTCAGCAGGCCTGGCAGCATCTGTGCAGGAGAAAACAGATTCAACGTTTCGAGTCCATTGACCCTTCCTCAGAACTGGGGATCTTCCTCAGAACAGTTCTGAGGAAGGGTCACTGGACCCGAAATGTGAGCTCTGTTTTTGCCTCCACAGATGCTGCCAGACCTGCTGAGCTTTTCCAGCACTGCCAGACAACTGACGCTCTGATTGTGAAACACTCCCTCAGTACTGACCCTCCAACACTGCGTACTCTCTGATGACTGATTCTCTGACGGTGCATCTCTGCCACAGTATTAACCCTCCGTCATACTGGTGTTCTCTCAGCAATAACACTCTGAAAATGCCATGCTCCCTTACCATTGACACTCTGGCCGTGGGACACCACTTCAAATTTAACCCTTCAGCAGTGCAGCACACACTCATCATTGCCTCTCTGATATTGCAGTGCTGCCTTCATACTGACCCTTTCACAGTGCAGGACACACTAATATTGAACATCTTAAAGTGCCGCTCTCCCTCAGTGCTGACCCCCCTCTCATTTCTGACCCATTCAGTGTAGCATACCCTTTATTCTGAACCCCTCAGTGCAGCACTCCCTCAACGCTGACCTGCTTCAGTGCTGACCCCCTTCAGTCCTGATCCCCCTCAGAACAGCACTCCCGCAGTGCTGACCCGACACTGTGCTGCACTCCCTCAGAGCTCACCCACTTATAGCTGACGACCCCCTCACTTCAGCACTCCCTAATCACCTGGTCGTGCATCACTCCCTTTCTCCGACCCCTCGGACGGTGCAGCACTACGTCAGCGCTGACCCGCCAACAAGATAATGTCAGAGAGATGTTCTCCCATCACATTGACCCTCTGAGACTGGAACATTTACTAATGTTGGCCCTCTCACAGTGAAGCTCTCCGTTTAGTCCCTCTGACAGACCGCATGCCTTTTATTACAGGTCTTTTGACAACGCACTGCCCCGTCATCATTGATTCTCTGACAGTGCAGCCCTCTGTTAATATTGAATTTGTGACAGTGCACAAGTCCATTAATATTTGCCCTCTGATAGTGCAGCCCTTCCTCAGTCCTGACTCTCTGACAATGCAGCAGTCCCCTAATTACTGTCAGAGGGTCGATACTGAGAGAATGCTGCACTGTCAGAGTCAGCTGCCCGCAGTCCTATCAGACATTCAGTATTGAAGGTCTGGGAGAGGGTGAGTGTCAGTGACTTCTGCACTGCAACAGGGCCAACAGTGGTGTCCCATGGCCAGAGTGTCCATGGTAAGGAAGAACTGCAATGTCAATGTAACAGGGTCAGGACTGAGGTCAGAATTGAGACAGTACTGCAGGATTAGAGAGTCAGTGTTGTGGCTGAGGAGCACTCTGAGGTTCAGTACTGAGGGAAAGCTTCATGATCAATGGGTCAGTTCTGAAGCTGTGCTACTTTGTCAGAGGGCCATACTAATGCAGTGCCTTATTGTAATGGGATAAGAATTGAGGGAATGTCGCACATGCATCACTAGCTCATCATTGACTGTCTAACAGTGCAGCACACTCTTAGTATTGACCTTCCAACAGTGTAGAGCTCCCGCAGTGATGACACTGACCATGCAACACTCCCTCAGTACTGACTCTCCAACAACGCGGTGCTTCCTCAAGAATGACCCTCCGAGAGTGGCGCACACCCTTATTATTGATGGTCAGATAGTGCAGTACTTCCTTCATATTGGATCCCCCTCGGTGCAAACTCGCCCCTCGTTGCTGAAACCCCCTTCATGGAGCACTTCCCCAGTGCTGACACCATCCCAGTGCTGAGTACCCCTCAGTGCAGCACTCCCTCAGTGCTAACACCCCATCACTGCCTCAGTGCTGACCGCCTCTCAATGCTAACCCGACCTCAGTGCAGCACTCCCTCAGTGTTGACCCTGCTCAGTGCAGCACTCTTTCGATGCTGTCCCTGCTCAGTGCAACACTCTCATTCTTTTCACCCACACCGCCCTCAGTGTCAACCCCACAATGAGGCACCGCATTAGTATGGCCCTCTGACAAAGTAGCACAGCCTCAGAACTGACCCACTGACAATGAATCTTTCCCTGTGTACTGACCCTCAGAGTACTACTGTACCACAGCACTGACACTCTAATCCTGTCGCACTGCCTTGATTCTGTCTCCTTGACAAGGAGTGCGGTGTCAGAATTGCAAGTGGTCAGCACTGAGGGGGTACTGCACTGTGGGTTGTTAGCACTGAGGGGGAGTCAGCACAGTGGGAGAGCTGCACTAAGCGGGGATGTGCACTCAGTGGCCGGTCAACAATGAGGGAGTGCAGCACTGTAGTGGTTCAGCTTACGGGAGGTCAGCACTCGGGGTCGGGGGGTTCAGCACTGAGTGCAGCTCAGCACTGAATAGGGGTCGGGCCGGGAGGGAGCTCTTTACTACGGGAGTGCTGCACTGAGGGAGGGCCACTTTTCAGGGAGCACTGCACTGTCAGAGCGTCAAGAAGAAGGGTGTGCTCTGTTCTCATTGGGTCAATAATGAAGGAATTCTGCATTATCAGTGTGTTAAAATTCAGGGAATGCAACAATTTCAGAAAGATGATGTTGATGCGGTGGGCTGGTGGGGGGAGCGGTAGCATAAGGTGGTGATGGGAAAGTGGTAAGTCATGCGACACCACTGAAGGGTCAGCACTGAGAGAAAGTCACCCTCTCAGAGGGTCAATATTAAGGGAGAGCTTCACTGTCAGGAGGTCAATCTTCAGACAGTGCTCCAGGACTGAGGCTCAATATTAAGTGACTGCAATACTGTCAGAGGGTCAATGATGAGCACGTGCTGAAGTGTTGCAGAGTAAGTACTGAGGGAGTGCTGCATTGTCAGTGTCATCAATGAGTGAGCTCAACACTGTCGGAAGGCCAATTTTTAGCAAGTGCTGCACTGTCAGAGTGTCACTACTGAGGGAGAACTGCACTGTCAGAACAGTGAGTCATCACAGAGCACTGCACTGTCAGAGGGTCAATGTTAATGGTATGCTACACAGAGTTGGGTTAGCAATGAGGGAGTGCTACACTGAGGGGAGTCAGTACGAAGGGAAACTGCCCTCTGAGAGGGTCAACAGTAAGAGTGTGCCAGCGGGTCAGTGCTGGGGAATTACAGCACTGAGAGACGGTCAGCAGTCCCTCAAGTCCTGACTCTCTGACAGATTAGTCACTCCCAGAGATTCGGTACTCCCTCATAACTAGCCGCCTGGCAACAAGGTACAAACTCAGAACTGACCCTCTGGCCATTATGCCCTCTCTCTGTTTTGACATTTTAAACATGAGGGTCTTCCATTAATCATGGGGATTTTCAGCACTTCCTCAGTACTCCTGGCCCCCTGACAGTGTTGCACTACCTCAAACTGACCATATTAAAATGAGGCATCATCTCAATTTGATCCTTTGACAACGATGCACTCCCTCAGCACTGACCCTCTAACAATAAGGCACTCCATCAGTAGTGACCCTCTGCTGATAGTGCTGCAGGACCTCAGTCCTGATCCTCCGATTGTGCGATTCCCTCAATTCTTATCCCATTACAATGAGGCACCGCATTCGTACGGCCCTCTGACGAAGTAGCACAGGCTCAGAAGTGATCCATTGACAATGAAGCTTTCCCTCGGTACTGACCCTCTGAGTGCTACTCGACCACAGCACTGACACTCTAATCCTGCATAACTGTCTCAATTCTGACCTCAATCCTGACCCTCTGATTGTGAGGCACTCGGTTCTGACCCTGTTACATTGACATTGCAGTTCTTCCTCATTGTTGACCCTCTTGCAGTGCAGAATTCACTGACGCTCACGCACTCCCAATGCGGCATACCTTTAATACTGAACATCTGATAGGACTGCAGGGAGCTGACTCTGACAGTGCAGCATTCTCTCAGTATTGACCCTCTGACAGTATTTCGGGGAGTGCTGCACTGTCAGAGAGTCAGAACTGAGGAAGAGGTGCACTGTCAGTGGGCAAATATTCATGGATTGCTTGGGTCAATTTTAATGGAGTTGTGCAGTGTGACACATTAGGTATTAAGAGAGTATTGCACTGTCAGAGGGTCAATGATGGGAGAGTGCTGTGCTGTCGGAAGGTGTGTACTGAAAGGGAGCCGCCCTGCCAGAGGGCCTATATTAAGGCAGTGCAGCATTGTGAGAGGGTCGATATTTAGTGCATGCTCCTGTCTCAGAGGGTCAATTTGATGGGACAACATGCCTCTGAAACTAACTTGTTGGAGTGCTGCACCGCCTGAGGGTTCGTCTGAAGGGAGTGATGCCCTGTCAGATGATGAGCTTTCCCTCATCTTTCGCCGTCTGACAGTGCAGCACTCCCATAATATTAACCCGCTACCAGTGTGGCACTTGCTTACAATTGAACTTCTGACAGTGCACAAGTCCAACAAAATGATCCTCTTGAGTGTCGCACACACTCAATATTGGCCCTCCAACAGTGCAGCACTCCCTCAGGACTGACCGTCTGACATTGATACGTGGATCGTGCAGCAATCCTGTAATATTGACCCACTGACACAGCAGAACTCCCTCAATATTGTTTTTCTGACAGTATTGCACTACTGATCCTTCGGCAGTGCCCCTTGATATCAATCTTTTCACATTAGACCACTCCCTCAGCACTAACTCTCTGAATGTGCAGCACTTCTCAGGACTGATTCTGTGATATTTCAGCACTCCCACATCATTAACCCTCTGACAGTGCAGCCCTCCCTTTATATCAACCCTCCAACAGTGCAGTGTTTCCTTAATATTGGACCTCTGATTGTGTGATACTCCCTCAGTGCGAAATTCTGACAATACAGCACTCTCTCTGAAATAACTGCTGCACTGCCTCAGTACTCACTCACCACAAGTGCAGCACTCCATTCAGAGTGATCCTCTGACAGTGTGGCACTCCCCTAATATTGGTCCACTGACTGTGTGGCACTCCCTTAATACTGACCTGCTCGCGGTGCATCACTGCTCTAATATCAAACCTGCAGCTCTATCAGAGGGTCTGTCCTGAGCAAGTGCCCCATCGTCAGCATGTCAATTCTGAGGCAGTGCCTCTATATCAGTGAGTCAACATTGAGGTAGCTCCTGACGGTCAGAATTACGGGAGTGCCTCATATTTAGAGGGTCATTAACTGAGGGACAGCCTCATGATCAGCGGGTCAGTCTTTACGGACTGCCTTACAGCCAGTGTGTCAGTTCTGAGGCAGTGCCCTCAATGTAACAGATTTAGAAATGGGGTAGGGGGCACATGATTAGAAGGTCAGTAGTAAGCTATTGGAACTTTGTCAGAGGGTCAGTACTCAGCGAGTGCCTCATTGACATCGGGTCCATACAGAGGGTTTGCACTGAGGGAATGCTTCCTTGTCAGAGATTCAGAACTGAGAAAGTGCCTCATTGTCAGAGGCTCATTCCTGAGGCAGTGCCTCATTGTCAGAGTGATATAATCAGATAGCACTCCCTCAATTCTAAACCTTAATACTGACCCTCTGACAATGAAGCACTGCCTCAGGACTGACCCTATGATAATGAAGTGTTCCTCAGGACTGAACCATTGACGATGTGACTCTCCATTCGTGTTGACCTTCTGATAATGGGGTTCTCCTTAAGCACTGACCCTCTGACGGTTGTGCACTGCCTCAGTACTGACCCTCTAAATATTTGCCACTCCGTCAATTCTGACCTCCTTACGATGAGGCATTACCTCAATACTGACTGGGGTGCAGGTCTCTGGCACAGAGTCTGTCGCTCTTGCAACGAAGGGAAGGGGGTATAGGAGGAGAGTGTTAGTCATTGGGGACTGAATAGTTAGAGGGACAGATAGAAGGCTTGTTTGGAACCGAAGATACTCACGATTGGTGCGTTGCCTCCAGGTGCTAGGGTCCGTGTTGTCTCGGATAGTGTCTTTAGGGTCCTGAAGGGAGAGGGTGACCAGCCCCAAGCCATGGTCCACATAGGTACCAACGACATAGGTAGAAAAAGGGATAGGGACGTCAGGCAGGATTTCAGGGAGCTCCGCTGGAAGCTGAGAGCTCAAACAAACGGAGTGGTTATCTCTGGTTTGTTACCCGTGCCAAGTGATAGCGAGGCAAAGAACAGGGAGAGATTTCAGCTGAAGACGTGGCTGCAGGGATGCTGCAGGTGGGAGGGCTTCAGGTACATGGACAATTGGGGCTCATTCTGGGGAAGGTGGGACCTCTACAAACAGGACGGTATCCACTTGAACCAGAGGGGCACTAATATCCTGGGCGGGAAATTTGCTAGTGCTGTTCGGGTGGGTTTAAACTAGCTTAGCAAGGGGGTGGGAAACTGTGGTGTAGTTTCAGTACACAGGAGAAAGAGAATAGAGAGGACATGGACAGGATCTCAGTGTCACAGGAGTGTGCTGGCAAACAGCAAGCTGAATTGAAGTGTGTCTACTTGACTGCCAGGAGTATCCGGAATAAGCGAGGTGAGGTTGCAGCATGGATAGGTACCTGGGGCTTCGATGTTGTGGCCATTACGGAGACATGGATAGAGCAGGGTCAGGAATGGATGTTGCAGGTTCCAGGGTTCAGATCTTTGAGTAAGATCAGGTAAGGTGGGAAAAGAGGGGGAGGTGTGGCTTTGTTTGTCGAGGACAGTATAACGGAGGCTGAAAAAACTTTTGAGGAGGACTGGTCTACTGAGGTGGGATGGGCTGATGTCAGAAATAGGAGAGGAGAGGCCACACTGTTGGGAGTTTTTTAATAGGCCTCTGCAAAGTTCCAGGGATCTGAAGGAGAGGATTGGCAAAACGATTCTGGGCAGGAGTGAAAGGAACAGGGTGGTCATTATGGGAGACTTTAACTTCCGAAGCATTGACTGGAAATGCTGTAACTCTCGTACGTCGGATGGATGAGTTTTCGTCCAATGCACGCAGGAGCGTTTCCCGACACGGTACGTCGAAGGGCCGACAAGAGGGGAGGCCACACTGGATCTGGTACTTGACAGTGAACCAGGCCAGGTGTTTGATTTAGTGGTAGATGAGCACTTTGGAGAGAGTGACCATAATTCGGTTACGTTTAGTTTAGCGATGGAGTGGGAGAGGAACATGCCACAGGGCAAGACTTAGAGATGGGGGAAGGCAATTATAATTGGGCAAGACTTAGGAGGCAAAGAATGGGGTCGCAAAATGCAGGGGATGGGGACAATCGAAATGGGGAGCTGGTTTAAGTAACAGATATGGCGTGTCCTTGATAGGTACATCCCTGTCAGGCAGGGGTCAGTGATAAGGTAGGGGAACCGTGGTTTACTAAAGAAATTGTATCTCGAGTTAAGCAGAAGAGCGAGGCTTATGTGATGTTGAGATGAGATGGATCAGTTGATGCGATGGAGAGTTACAGATGAGCAAGGAAGGATTTAAAGAGAGAGTTAAGAAGCGCAAGGAGGGGTCCTGAGCAGTCATTCGCAGGTAGAATAAAGGAGATCCGTAAAGTTTTCTCAAGGTATGTGAGGAATATAAGGATGACTGGGGTAGGAATAGGGCCAATCAAAGACAGAAGTGGGAAGTTGTGTGTGGACCGGGTAGAGATCGGAGAGGTGCTAAATGAATATTTCTCATCTGTTTTCACTGAGGAAGAGGAGAATATCGTCGAGGAGACGACTGAGATACGTGCTATTAGACTTGAAAGGATTCAGGTTAGTAAGGAGGAGATGTTATCAATTCTAGAAGGTGTGAAGCTAGATAAATCCCCTGGGCCTGAGAGGATTTTTCCGAGAATTCTCTGGAAAGCTCGGGAGGAGGTGGCGGAGCCCTTGGCTTTGATCTTTGAGTCCTCATTGTCTGCAGGTTTAACACCAGAGAACTGGAGGATTGCAAATGTTGTGCCCTTGTTCAAGAAGGGCAGTAGAGATGAGCCAGGCAATTACAGCCAGTGAGCCTTACGTCTGTTGCAGGAAAAGTTTTGGAAAGGGTTATAAGAGATAGGGTTTATAATCATCTCGGAAGCAACAATTTGATTGGAGATGGTCAACATGGATTTGTCAAGGGCAGGTTGTGTCTCACAAACGTCATGGAGATTTTGAGGAGGTGACCAAGCATGTGGATGAGAGAAGGCCAGTTGACGTAGTGTACATGGACTTCAATAAAGCCTTTGATAAGGTTCCACATGGTAGGCTATTGGAGAAAATACGGAGCCATGTGATTGAGGGAGATTTAGCAGTTTGGATTAGAAACTGGCTTTCGGTAAAAAGGCAACCAGTGGTGTTTGATGGAAAATATTCGGCCTGGAGTCCGGTGACTAGTGGTGTGCCTCAAGGATCTGTTTTTGGCCCACTGCTGTTTGTCATTTTTATAAATGACTTGGATGCAGGCATAGGTGGATGGGTTAGTAAGTTTGCAAATGACACTAAAGTCGGTGGAGTGGTGGACAATGTGGAAGAATGTCGCATGTTGCAGGGAGACTTGGATAAAGTGCAAAATTGGGCGGTAAGGTGGCAAATGGAGTTCAATGTGAGGTGATTCGCTTTGGGAGGAATAATAGGAAGGTACAATACTGGGCCAATGGAAAGATTCTTGGTAGTGCGGATGTGCAGAGGGTCCTTGGCGTCCATGTACACAGATCTCTGAAAGTTGCCACCCATGTTGATAGTGCTGTGAAGAAGGCATACGGTGTGTTAGACTTTATTGGTAGAGGGATTGAGTTCCAGAGCCGTGATGTCATGCTGCAACTGCACAAAACGCTCGTGCGACCTGTTCTGGTCGCTCCATTGCGGGACGAATTCGGAAGCTTTGGAAAAGGAGCAGAGGAGATTTACCAGGATGTTGCCTGGTCTGGAGTGAAGGTCTTATGAGAGAAGGCTGAGCGACTCGAGTCTGTCCTCATTGGAGAGAAGAAGGCTAAGAGGGCCTTTAATAGAAACATACAAGACGATCAGAGAAAGATGAGTCAGGGTGGACGGTGAGAGTCTTTTTCCTAGGATGATGATGTTGGCTTGTACGAGGGGGCTCAGCTACAAATTGAGGGGTGATGGATTGAAGACAGCTGTCAGAGGCAGGTTCTTTACCCAGAGAGTGGTAAGGGCGTGGAATGCCCTGCCTGCCAATGCAGTTAACTCAGCCACATTCAGGGCATTTGAACAGTCCTTGGATAAGCATATAGATGATGATGGGATAGTGTGAGGGAATGGGCTTAGATTAGTTCACAGGTTGGCGCAACATCGAGGGCCGAAGGACCTGTTCTGCACTGTATTTTTCTCTGTTCACAGATGACACTAAAATGAGTGAGAGAGTAAAGTCTGAAGAGGACGATGAAAATCTGCGGAAGGATGCAGAAAGTTTAAGTGAATGGACAAGGGTCTAGCAGATGGAGTCCAATGATGGTAGATGTGAGGGTATCCATTTTGGTAGCAATTATGGAAAAATGGAGTCTTGCTAAAATGGTGAAAAATTGTAGCATGCTGCTCCTAGAGGGAGCTGGGCAGTCTTGTGTCTGAATCAGGTAGTTTGCAGATGCGGCTGGTAATTGAGACAGCAAATGGAATAGTGTCCTTCATTGCGAGAGTGATGCAGTTTAAAAATCGGGAGGGTATGCTACAGTTGTTTTGGGTGCTGGTGAGGCTTGGTGTGGAGTAGTTTGTACAGTTTTAGTCTCCTCACTTGAGAAAGGATGTACTGGCACTGGAGGGGGTGCAAAGGAGGTTCACGAGGTTGATTCCAGAATTAAAAATGTTGCTGTATGGGGAGAGATTGAGTAGACTAGGATTGCAGTCACTGGAATTTAGAAGAATGAGGGGTGATCTAATAGAAACTTTTAAAATTATGAAACAAATGGATCGGAAATTGTTTCCACTGATGGGCGAAATTCCAACTCGGGGGCACAGCCTCAAAATAAGTGTGAACAGATTTAAAACTGAGTTGAGGATGAGCTTCTTCATCCAAAGGGTTGTGAATCTGTGGAATTCTCTGCCCACTGAAACAGTTGAGGTTCCCTTGTTGAATGTTTTGAAAGGCAAAACAGATAGATCTTTGAACAGGAAAGGAATTGAGGGTTATGGTGAATGGGAGGGTAAGTGGAGCTGAGTCCGCAAAAAAGATCAGCGGAACGAGCTGGAAGAGACAGATGGCCTACTCCTGTTTTATTTCTTATGTCCGTACGTCCTTAGATTGCCATCCTTGTCATTCCTCCTTCCCTGGAATAGGCCACTTCTGAACTGAAGAGTAGGTCTTTCAATAACTCCCACGGATCAAATGTTGACTTGTTCAATAAAAGCTCCTCCCAATTAATACTGCTCAGCTCCTACCTAACACTGATGTAATTTTCCCTCCCCCAATTTCGTCCCTTCCCACAAGGTCCTGATTATCCATGGCTGTCTTAAAATGTAAGGAGATGCGATCGCCCATTTAAGAAGCTGCTGGTTCACTGTTTTTCCCAAGTGGGAGTCAGCTACAGGCTTTCTTGTTCCACGATGGGGGAGGAAATGGCCTAGTGGTATTATTGCTGGACTGTTAATTCAGAGACTGAGATAACATTCTGGGGACCTGTGTTCAAATTCCAGCACAGCAGATGGTGGAATTTGAATTCAATATAAAAGAAAATCATGAGTTAAGAATATAATGATGACCATGAATTCATTGCCAAATGTCAGAAAAACTCACCTGGTTCACTGATGTGCTTTAGGGAAGGAAACTGCCACCCTTACATGATCTGGCCTACATGTGACTGCAGACCCACAGCAATATGATTGACTTTGAACTGTCCCCTGGGCAATTAGGGATGGACAATAAACACTGCGTAGCTAGGGATGTCCTCCTCCCATTAACAAATAAATAAAATTGGATTCTACATCTTCCGATCCAAGATCGTTTCTTGCTCTCATACTAATTTCTTTGCTTACAGTCACTTTCCCTCCTGCCTGTCTTTTTGGAATGTCGTATAGCCCTGCGCACTTAGCTCCAGTGTTGATCTCCTTGTAACCATGTCTTTGTAATAGCTATAAAATCATGCCCGTCAACCTAGAAATGTGCCATTAATTTGTTGATTTTGTTCTGAATACAATGAGCACGCAAGCAAAGAGCCATGAATTTCGCTTTATCACTTGATTTCACCTCTTGACACTATTTACAGCTGTTTTCTGTTTGTACATGCTGTCTTTTCCAGTACCACGCTGAGTATTGTTATCCCGATAGTTCTTTCGTATCAGTCCGTGTGTATTCCTGGGCGAATGTGCTCGTGTGGTCTCAGGAGTTGCGGAGGTCACAGCTCTGGGACAGCCGTTTCATCGCCCAATGCTGCAGGTAAGAAGAAAAGAAAATCTCTTGCTCTGAGCTCTGCAAACCTGGGCAATGTCAAAAGGGAAACAAGGTCAAAAGAATTTCAACAAGAATCTCAAAATTAACTGCTGAATTCATATCAACATTACGGGGATCGCCCAACTTAGTGGCCACAACATCCCACTTTCTATTCTTCACAAACAATCCAAAGGCTGAAGTATCCGTATCCCTTTTAACTTTTATGGTTTTTGAGCTAATTTCTTGTTTCTAACTTGTGCATATTTGTGGTGCCTTATGACTTGTTGCATTTAGCAATTGATAAACTCACTCTCTCACGAGTTCAGGAGAAGCTAGTTTTACAGAATCCCCAGTGTGGAAACAGGCCACTCAGTTCAACAAGCCCACAGCAACCCTCCAAAGAGCATCCCACCTAGACCCATCCCCATTCCCCTACTCTATCCCTGTCAGCCTGCATTTCCCATGGCTAATGTACCTAACCTACACATCCGTGGGCACTGTGGGTAATTCAGCATTGCCAATCCACCTAACCTGCACATCTCTGGACTGTGGGAGGAAACCAGAGCACCCAGCAGAAACCCACACAGACAAGGGGAGAATGTGCAAACTCCACACAGACAGTCATCCGAGGCTGGAATGGAACTCGGGTCCCTGGTGCTGTGAGGTAGCATTACTAACTACTGAGTCACCGTGTCACCCTGAGTTATCTTGACTCCTTCTGAAGCATAGGAAGGTATCCAGAAGACAAAGATCCTTTTTAATCAGCTTAATTCGTACCAACTGAGGTGGATCTAGTTGGGTGTGTAAAGAAGGGGAGTCTTTCACGAGGGAACTTAACAATTTGGGAGACTCAGTCACCGAGGGAGCCTGACCCGAAGACTGGTCAAAACAATAATGATTCGATCTGAATTAGTTAGAATGCAGCTGTTAACAGTAATCCTCCATCCCTATGTGGGAGCGAGATTTAACATTCAAAATCAAAACTGAAACTCTTGAACAAGGTAGTTCAAAACAGCCAGTTCTCTGATTGAGGTTGTGAACTTGCTCGCCGAGCTGGCTTCTTCTCATTCAGACGTTTCGTCACCATGATCGGTGACATCATCGGTACAGCCTCCAATGAAACGATGTTATTCTACTCTGCCTGGAATTGACACTGTCCAGTCTGTTACCATGAGTACTGTCATTTCCGGTTTTGATCTGTATGGGTTTGTGTGTGGGGGTCCAATTGTATCTGTTGGTTGGTTGCATTATGGGTGGAGAATCACGCCTCTACGCACAGGAATTCCGAGAGGCATGGTTCTGCACCCATTCTCCAGCCTCACATTCTTGGTCTCTTCAGTCTGAATATGATCACTCAACCATATCCTTGATGACAAACAATAGAGTCTTACTTCCCAAAATCTACAAACAGGACTGTCCAGACAGATCCATTTGTTCTAATGATATCTTCTGCTGGAGGGAGTCCGAAATGTCTGCATTCTTCCTCAACTGAGCATTCCTTGCATTCGTGGTTGACAGAGCTGTCAGCCATGTCCATTGTGCTGCAGGGTTCCCAAGCGGAATATGAGTTGCTGTTCCTGCAACTTTGGGGTGGCATCATTTGTGGCACTGCAGGAGGCCCATGTTCAGTTTGGTTATGACTTTTGAGGAACGGATGGTCCCTTTGAGATTGAAATTGGAGAAAGATTTCAGGATTTTTTCATGTTCTTGTCTTTCTGTTATGCCCCCAGGAAAAAAGCAATGAAAGTGCCGTTAATTTTTTGCACGGCGAGCTGCTGCATACTAACCGGTCTCACACCATTACCATCACCTTGCCCTTGTGAAGGCAGATATGGATAAGGTTCTAAAAGCTGATAGAAGATTGAAACCACTCTAATCCTGTGACGATGGTAAGTTTCCCTTCTTTAAAAAAAAATGCTTGCAGCTGAATTCGCATAATATAGAGCACAGTGGCTCTGGTTAACACCACTGTCTCAATTCCACCCTTTGGTGACTTTCTGTATGGAGTTTGCACATTCTCCATGTGCCTGCATGGGTTTTCTCCGGATGCTCGAGTTTGCTCCCACAGTCAAAAGATGTGCAAGGTCGGTGGATTGGCCATGCTAAATTTCCCAAGGTGTTCAGTGATGTGTAGGTTAGGTGAGTTACAGGTGGATGGGTCTGGGTGGGATGCTGTGAGGGGCAGTGTGGACATGTTGGGCTGACCGACCTGTTTCCACACTGTAAGGGTTCTCTGATTCATGATTCCATGATTTTACTGAGCGCAAAGGTACAATATTAACTCGTCATATTTGTCTCACCTATTTACACATTGACAAGAAAACTTTCATGTCAGTTTCTATGCATTTGCAACGTGTCTGCTGTCCATAACAAGGCTGACTATATCTCCTTCTCTAATGCACATCTCCTGTCCCCTAACACTGAAAGGTGACACTTGCTTTTCATTTAGTACAATCAATAAAACAATAGCCTCCATATTACATCCAGCGGCTTCTCTTAACACTCACACACTGTTCTTTTTTTCCTCCAGGTATTGACCACTCATCATTCCTAATTCCTCATCTCATCTCTCTCTCATGCGCTCTCTCTCTCTCTCTCTCTCTCTCTCTCTCTCTCTCTCTCTCTCTCTCTCTCTCTCTCTCTGTCTCTCTCTCTGTCTCTCTCTGTCTCTCTCCCTCTGTCTCTCTCTCTCTGTCTGTCTCTCTCTGTCTGTCTGTCTCTGTCTGTCTGTCTCTCTCTGTCTGTCTCTCTCTCTCTCTCTGTCTCTCTCTCTCTCTGTCTGTGTCTCTCTGTCTGTCTGTGTCTCTCTCTGTCTGTCTCTCTCTCTCTCTCAGTCTTTATCTCTCCTCTCCCTGTTCTCCCCATCACTTCACTCACAGGCACCAACAGAGGTTCACAGTCACACTATGTTGCACATGCATATTCTGTCCCTCATGCACAAACACACTAAACACACACAAAAAAAAGTCAGGAACACAGTCTCTCACGAACACACTCTGTCACATTCTCACTCATTCATACTCCATACCGTCACACAGTCGTACACGGTCTTGCACACATTCTGTGGCACACTTGCATGCACTGTCGCAGGATCTTTTGCCAATGCTCTTACTCTCAAGTACACACACACTACCACAAATCTCTCCCTCACACACTTAGGTTTGCAAATTCACTTGCTGTCAAGCTCACTCACACTTACAGACACACTCACTCCCTCATGCATGCTGTAACACTCCCTTCTTGTGCGAACTCCCTTTCACACACTCTCAAGCACAGTCACTGGCACACACATTCTGTCGTGCGCACACACACACTTTCATGCACTGTCTTTGCACTCTTGAGCACAATCATATGCTCACCTCTCTCTTGCACACAGTCAATTTGATTTGAGTCAGAGATAATGGGAGATGCAGATGCTGGAGAATCCAAGATAATAAAATGTGAGGCTGGATGAACACAGCAGGCCAAGCAGCATCTCTGATGAAGGGTCTTGGCCCGAAACGTCAGCTTTTGTGCTCCTGAGATGCTGCTTGGCCTGCTGTGTTCATCCAGCCTCACATTTTATTATCTTGATTTGAGTCATCATTGTCACATGTGCCCAGGTACAGTGAAAAGTTTTCTTCTGCATGCAGTATAGACAGGTGATATCAAACAAGGCGCATTAGTGAAACGGAACATAGTGACAGCTACAGAGAAGATGCACAGAGAGCAAGATCAAAATTAGATTTAAGCTTTTCAGTGTCCTATTCAGATGTCCAATAACAGTGGTGAAGAAGCTGTTCTTGAATCTTTTCACGCATGTATACAAACTTTTTTTACATCTTCCCTTCCAAAAAAGGGCGAAGAGAGTGTAATTGTGGGGTGAGAAGGGCCTTTGATGATGTCAGTTTCTTTGCCGAGGCAGCGGGAAGTAGAGGTGGAATCAACGAATGGAAGGCTGGTTTGCATGATGGACTATGCTGTGTTCATGACTCTGCAGTTTCTTGTGGTCTTAGGAAGAGCTGTTGCCAAACCATGCTGTGACATGCATCCAGATAGGATGCTTTCTCTGGTACATGAATGAAAGTTGACCTTGCGGACACTCCAAATTACCTTCGCCTGCTGGGGAAATAGAGACATTTGGTGTGCTTTTTTGCCCATTGCGACGATCTGGGTGGACCAGGAGAGATTGTTGGTGATCGACACTCTCAACTATCTCCACCTGAGCAACATCTCTCTCAGTGTCTGATGCAGGCGCTCACACACTCACATTCTGTCACCTATTCTGTCTGTCTGTCTCTCCCTCTCTCCCTCATTGCCCATCTCTCTCTCTCTCGCGCTCTCTCTCGCGCTCTCTCTCGCGCTCTCTCTCGCGCTCTCTCTCTCGCTCGCTCTCTCTCTCTCTCTCGATCTCTCTCTCGCGCTCTCTCTCGCGCTCTCTCTCTCTCTCTCGCGCTCGCTCTCCCTCTCTCGCGCTCGCTCTCCCTCTCTCGCGCTCTCCCTCTCTCGCGCTCTCCCTCTCTCGCGCTCTCCCTCTCTCGCGCTCTCTCTCCCTCCCCCACCCCCCCAACCTCTCTGGCTTTGTCTCTCTCTCTCTCTCTCTCTCTCTCGCTCTCTCTCTCTCTCTCTCTCTCTCTCTCTCTCTCTCTCTCCCTCTCTCTCTCTCTCCCTCCCTCTCTCTCTCTTTTTCTCACACACCAACTCATTGCTCAGTATTCCATGGTATCTGAATTGTTGGAAGAATTAACTTAGACTGAGCGTGGATTTTCTCCCAAATTAGTTATGACAAAGCAGAACCAATTCTGCCTGGAAGAAGAAAGGCAGGAGCCATAATAATTAGGGATTGTTTTGCTAGAGGAACCGTGCTGTGATCTGCATCCAGGTAGGATGCTTTCTGTGGTACATCAATGAAAGTTGCCCTTGTGGGCACACGGAATTGCCTTAGCCTCCTGTGAAGTAGAGACAACGGTGTGCTTTTTTGCTCATTGCGATGATGTGGATGGACCAGTGAACTAATCTAAGCCCATCCCCCTACACGATCCCATTATCATCCATATGCTTATCCAAGGACTGTTGAAATGCCCCTAATGTGGCTGAGCTAACTGCATTGGCAGGCAGGGGGTTCCACATCCTTACCACTCTCTGCGTAAAGAACCTGCCTCTGATATCTATCTCAAATCTATTGTCCCTCACTGTTTAGCTGTGCCCCCTCATACAAGCTGACGTCATCATCCTCGGAAAAAGACCCACACTGTCCACCCTGTCTCATCCACTGATCATCTTGTATGTCTCTATTAAATCCCCTCTGAACCACCTTCTCTCCAATGAGTACAGACCCAAGTCCCTCAGCCTTTCTTCAGAAGACCTTCGCTCGGGACCAGGCAACATCTCCTCTGCACCTTTTCCAATGCTTCCACATCCTTCCTGTAATGGGGCGACCAGAACTGTACGCAATATTCCAAATGAGACCGCACCAGCTGTTTGGACAGTTGCTCTGGATCTCAATCCCACTGCCAATGAAACCTAAAAGACCGTCAGCCTTCTTCACAGCATGATCAACCTGGATGGCAATTTTCAGGGATCGACATAGATGGACACCCTCTGCACAGCAACACTACCAAGAATCTTTCCATTGACCCAATATTCTGCCTTCCTATTATTCATCCCAAAGTGAATCACCTCACATTTATCCGCATTGAACTCCATCTGCCACCTTTCCGCCCAATTCTGCAGTTCATCCAAGTCTACCTGTCACCTGCAACATTCTTCCACATTGTCCACCACTCCACCGACTTGAGTGTCATCTGCAAACTTACTAACCGATCTACCAATGCCTCCGTCCAAGTCATTTATAAAAATGACAAACAGCAGTGGTCCCAAAACAGATCCTTGAGACAAACCAGTAGTAACCAGACTCCAGGCTGAATATTTTCTATCAACCACCACTGGTTGCCTCCTTAGCCAAAGCCAGTTTCTAATCCAACCTGCTAAATCTCCCTCAATCCCATGTCTCCATGTTTTCTCCAATAGCCTACCATGTGGAACCTTATCGAAGGCTTTACTGAAGTCCATGTCCACCACGTCAACTGCCCGATCCTCATCCACGTGCTTGGTCACCTTCCAAAATTACTCAATGAGGCTTGTGAGACATGACCTGCCCTTGACAAATCCATGTTGACTATCTCCCATCAAATTGGTGCTTGCTCGATGATTATAAATCCCCTCTCTTATAATCCTTTCCAAAACATTTCCTACAACAGACGTAAGGCTCACTGGGTTTATAATTACCTGGGTCATCTCTACTGCCCTCTTTGAACAAGGGCACAACATTTGCAACCCTCCAGCCTTCTGGTACTAAACCTGTAGACGATGAGGATTCAAAGATCAAGGCCCAAGGCTCCGCCACCTCCTCCGTAGCCTCCCAGAGAATCTGAAAGTTTCGAAGGATGATGCGTTGTATCCGGAGGTTGGTGGGGTGGTACGTCAGGACGAGGGAGACTTTGTTTTGGTTGTTGTTGCGGGGTTGGGTGAGAGGGATTTGTTGCAGGAAATGCTGGAGACACGGTCGAGGGCGTTATCAACCACAGAGCGGGGCAAGTTGTGGTCCTTGAAAAATGAGGACATCTGAGATATACAGGAATAGAATACCTCATCCTGGGAGTGCAGATGCAGAGGCAAAGGAATGGGGAATAGGGGATGAATTGTTGCAGGAATATGGTGGGAGGAGGTGTAATCTTGGTAGCTGTGGGAATTGGTGGAGTTGAAATGGATATTTGTTTGTCAGTGGTTGGAAATAGAGTGGTCCAGGTAGGAGAGAGCGGTATCAGAGATTGTCCAGGTTAACTTCAAGTTCGGGAGGAAGGTGTTGGTGAAGTGGATGAACTGTTAGAGCCCCTTGTGGGAACACGAGGCGGTGCCGATACAGTCATCGATGTAACGGAGGAAGAGGTGGGGTTGAGGGCCAGTGTAGGTACGGAAGAGGGAGCGTTCTGTGTAACCTACAAAGAGGCAGGCATAGCTTGGGCCCATTTGGCTACCCTGGCCACCCACTTTGTCTGTAGGAAGTGGGAGGAATTGAAAGAGAAACTGTTGAGGGTTGTTCAAGGACCGGAACTCCCCCCTCCTCAGTGGTCAAAAACGCCCTCGACCGTGTCACCCGCGTTTCCCACAACTCATCCCTCACACCCGCACCCCATAATAACTACCAAAACAGTGTCCTCCTCGCCCTCACATACCACCCCACCAACATCCGGATTCAATGCGTCGTCCTCCGACCCTTCTGCCATCCGCAATCCGACCCCACCACCAAAGACATTTTTCCCACCACCCTTAGGTGACCCCCTTATCCGCTCCACACTCCCCTCTAGCACTCCCTACACCCAGCACTTTTGCCTGCATATCAATAAATGTTGTCATCACAACGTTTAAAATTCACTGGTCCCGATACCTCCCCCCTCACCCCCATCCCAGGCCCCAGGAAGAATTTCCTCATCAAACAGATGTTTACCTGCACATCTGCTAATGTGGTCGACTGTATCCACTGTTGCCATTGTGGCCCCCTCTACATCGGGGAAACCAAACAGAGGTTTGGGGGCCGCTTCACCTGTGCTCAGTTTGCACTAAAGAACTGCATCTCCCAGTCGTGAACTGTTTCGACTCTCCCTACCAATCCTCAGGTAACATGTCCATCCTGGGCCTCCTGCAATGCCACAACGATGCCACCTGAAGGTTGCAGGAGCAGCACCTCATATTGCGCTTGGGAACCCTGCACTCCATGGTATCAATGTGGACTTGACAAGCTTCAAAATCACCCCTCCCCCTCCCGCATCCCAAAACCAGCCCACCTGTCCCATCCTACCACCTCAAACCCCACCCCCATTTCCTACCTCCTAACCTCTTCCCGCCCCGGAGACCTGTTCGTCCTCCCCGGACTGACCTATCCCCTCCCTACCTCCCCACCTACACTCACCTCTGCTGGCTCCATCCCCACCTCTTTAACTTGTCTGTCTCCTCTCCACCTATCTTCTCCTCTAACCATCTTTGATCCGCCTCCCCCTCTCTCACTATTTATTTCAGAACTCTCTCCCCCTCCGCCTTTTCTGATGAAAGGTCTCGGCCCAACATGTCAGCTTTTGTGCTCCTCAGATGCTGCTTGGCCTGCTGTGTTCATCCAGCTGCACACTTGGTTATCTCTACATCTCTTAACAACCTCATTAAGTGAGTTCTAGAGAGAACTATGCAGGGTGGACTTTGGGTTTATCATTCTAACTTGCCAGTCCTGAAAGATGAAAGTTGGTTTGTGTTGGATGTTTGTCTCATAGCTATGAAAGATATCCTGAAAGGATTTTTCAAATCTTTTGTTGAGAATTGTACCCATTTAGTCACTAATCCTTTTCCTTCTTTAAAGTTTCCTTGGTAGTGACAAATTTCAAATATCTGCAGAATTTTATTTGGCTTTGTATTGGTTCTCTGTGATTCTCTGTTAATGGCTCTGCGACCTGCCAGCTCATTACAGAATTTATCATTGATGTGCCTGTACCAAAATCTTTCGTCTTATACTATATATCCCAATTTCAGGAGAAAGTCCATAGAGACCTTTTGAAGGAAAGGGGATTAGAAAGAAAATCTATCAATCAAAATCATGAATAGTTGATAAATTATTTGCATTCCATATTTCCAGAACCTGCCCCGGAAGAGAGAGCCCAGAGAATTGCCAAAGCTGTCCGCAAACAGTCAATAGAAGTGAAGGAAAATTGGGAACAACTGAAAATCCGTGCGAGCAACTGGCAGAAACAGGTGGAAAAGGCGTTGGAGAAACTTCAAGAACTGCACAAAGTTCTGGATGATCTTGAGGCTCATGTGATAACAGCTGAGGGGGTCCACACTGGCAACCTGTGAGTGACCTGCTTATTGACTCATTGCAGGATCACATTGATAAAACCACAGTAAGTGCAATTACATTACACTTCACTTATGAACAGATGTAACCACAAGGTTGTATCGAGACGATCAGTAATATGAGTACTTCAGTAATATTGATTGAATGGTTGTTAAGTTAATTTGCAAATTAAAACTTGGTTGAGCATGCCTTCTGATGATATCACATCGTTCATATTAGTATAGTTGAGGATTCTATTAGTCAGTGACATCAGCTGAGTTATCTGCTTGTTGCCATGTTATCAGGGTTAAAGGTAAAGTCTTAGCACGCCATTTGGCGACTCCTTAGAGAGAGACAACTGGTTATGATTTAACCTGAAGATCACCATGCGTCAGGGAAGTAGAGGGGTTGAGGCGAAGACCCTTTGTGGTCAGCTCACTGGTGTGGCAATTGAGCCCTCTCTGCAGGGCATCACTCTGCATCACAAACCAACTGAATTTGAATAGAGTTTAGGATTGGAGAGCAATCCATGCAATTATTTTTTTTTAATGAATGTTTCTCACTGGGACTCTCACCGGCAAACTTTTTAAAAGCCAGCTCAGCCATACAGGCGAGATCAGTTCCTGATCTCAGCTGAATTTTTTGACCTGGGGTGGGTCAGCGTTAGAAGTTCATTGATTGGAATGAATTCTCATTAAGTTAGCAAGAGGGATACGACACGCGAATAGATCGATGTTATGAAAAGAGGATGAGATATGAGCAAAAGTTGAATTGATGTGGAAGACCAGCCACAATCATCATCGACGGTGGAGCAAGCTTGAGCGGCCATGCAACATTGTGCTGCCGCTATTTGACTTGTTCTGTGGAAAGGAAGGAAAACGGTCCAAGTGTCAAAAATGCTGAAGACCACATCATTCTACAACCTCAAAATTTGATTGTGCTCAGCATATTATCACTCCTGGTACCCCTAAATCCTGGTCTATCATCTCAGCAGCTCGACTCTGCCCAAAAGCTGGTTACTTGTGACATTTTTGAGGGATCTTCCCAAGTCTGAAAATCATTTTTGTTTTTGTACAATCAGAGTTGGCCAGTGTGGAAGGAGGTCGTTTGGCATATCGTAGCTCTTTGAAATAACTCCCCAATTCGTCCCCCTCTGCTTGGCAATGACTTCAACCACTTATAAAATCTCTTTAATGGAGGGAAACTTTGAAGGCGTCTAATTGGAGTATTAACGATCCCAGAATACAACTGAGCCTTATTAAGTTGTTAGTTCTGATGATCAAGAGCTTGATGAAAGAGGATTGTTTGAAAAAGTGCCTTAAAAGAGGAAATGTACAGAGGCTAAGAGGTGTAGGAAGTTAGCGAGTTTTGAGAGGATTTGTTGCTTGGGTTGAGGTTCTGGATGTGAGTTTGCTCGCTGAAGGTGTAGGAAGTCTCTTCTTGGGTTTGAAGCCGACACAATTAAACGTTTGGCAACTAGTAGTGGGCCGTTTAAAATCAAGAGTGGGCAAGAGGACATAATTAGACGAGTGCAGATTTCCTGAAGTATGGTTGGACTGGTGGAGATTACCAAAATAGCGATAGGCATAGCCAAGTAACGATTTGTAAACAAAAATGAGAATTTAATAAAATTACTGTTCATAGTATCAGTCAGGTAGAAAGTACAGAGAATAGGAATTGGTTCAAGTTGAGACTCAGGCAGTGGAGTTTTAGACGACCTCAAGTGTTCAATGGACAAATGTGGGTCTCCATCAGGGAATGCATTGGAATTGTCAGGTCCAGAAGTGAAGTAGTTCCAGGTGAAGGTTTCACTGCTAATGAGCCGAGACAAAAGACATGTAGGCAGGATTGAAAAGATGTAAAGAGACAGCTTTAGGGATTGCATGAATGTGTGGTCGGACGTTCATCATGGGATAAACAAGATGCCAAGGTTGTGCTGAGACAAGTGTAATATTACATTGTTGCCAAGGCGGAGTAATGCAATCAGTAGGTCGTGAATAGAGATTGGTGTGGGGACCACAAAGTGGTCTTCCCAGTTTTAAATTGTTATCTCTACATAGTTGCGCAACTTTACGTTCTGTTCAAAAGGCATGACTGACAAGGAAACAGAAGTTAGCCATTTGTTTACTTGTCAATATATCTTGATTTTTCCACCATGTTCTCCAATTATTGACACAACATGTGCAGTGTACGAAGTGAACCGTTCAAACCTTAAAAGGAGATGTTAAAATTGTGGAATATAAAGTTAAATTTATTTTATTGAAAATTTAAATAAATTACATGAAGGTTTGACCAAGACTGCAAGGAATTAGATGGAACACCAGATGAATAAAAAAAGCAGTAGTAAGGTGGTATTAGCTGGATGTTCCTGAAGAAACAGAACGCAGCCAACCTTTCTTCCATCAGGGGGATTAATTGTGTGGTGTCAGACACAGTCGATGAAATCATTCCTTCTGTCTTTACTGTCTGACTAGACGATGGTTGTAATATTTCCTTTTTCAAGCGCTCAAGGTTAGACATACTTCACTTGACATTCTCATTTTATAAATTTTAAGAAGTTGACTTATTGTCAAGTCACGATAGGATTGAAAACACATTCTATAAGTGTTTGAAGTCAGAAGTCACATGACACCAGCTTGTCGTCCAACAGGTTCATTTGAAATCACACAAGCTTTTGGAGTGCAGCCCCTTCATCAGGTGCAGTTAGTGAGGTGACCACAGAGAGACACAGCTTATCAGCAGAGAGATCAAAAGATCATAGAATTGGCGTGAGTGGAGTGTCAGATAATAACTCGATACAGGTGACCAAGAGTGTTAGAGGCAAGTAAAGCGTTTATCAAGTCAATGTCAGTGCTGTGTTGTCATGATAATCAGGCAGCGCAACAGGAATGTACAAAAGGTGACATCTCAGGTCAGACTCTGACTTGTAGTTTCGAGGCTTGTGTTCAGAATCTGTCTTAGAGTTTTAACCTTTATTTCAAAAGCAAGAATTTATAAGATACCACACTGACTGTAACTACAAGTTGTGTGTTTCTTCAACAAAATATCTGCAAACAAACAAACATCCTGGATGAAGACTTATTATCTGACACTCCACTCACACCAGTTGTATGATGTTTTGATCTGTCAGCTTATCAATTGTGTGTCTGTGTGTTTTCCTCTCTGACCGCACCTGATGAAGGGACTGCATTCCAAAAGCTTGTGTGATTTCAAATTAACCTGTCAGATTATAACCTGATGCCATGTGACTTCTGACTTTGTCTATCCTAGTCCAACACCAGCACCTCCACATTATAACTGTTTGGAACCAAGTCAGTGCAACAGGTACATATCGAACATTTGACTTCGGAAGAATGCCGAGTGCTGAAAAGTTCATGAATAACAAAGGATTTCTTCATTATGCCATCTATCGTAACATGCTGCGTCTCACAGTCACAATGAAAGGATGGCCACTTCAATTTAGCAGGGCCAAGAACAGTTATGGACATTTTTAGCATGGGAGGAGGCCATTCAACCTATTTTATCTGTCCCAGCTCTCTCCCAGCGCAACAAAATTAATCCTTCTCTCGAACTCATTCCACATATTTCACAGAATTGAAATATATAGGTACATACTTAAGAGATTTTAACATCAAGTGAGCAGTTCTCGCACTTCACCTTGTCACTAAAAATGGAAAACGTGACTTACAAAGAGTGGGTCTTTATTTTGCTCTGTTTTGATGATGAAGCAGATGCAAGTCAAAGTGCTGGAACTGGCATCTTGAACTTAGCAACTGTTCAACGTGTATAAAATGAATTCTGTGCGCATCTACTAAAAGCAGTTTTATGGAAGGAAAAGGTACCAAAGAAGATTTGGTGTATTGTGCTTGATGCTATTATACTCCAACCTGTGAAAACAGAACTCTACGACTGTGAGTGTTGAGATCTGAGAGGTTGCTATCTTGTTTGAATGTACATTGCTAAGCCTAGGCCTATTTTCCCAACAGCAAAATTGGTCATCCAGCAAGAAATGGATATTTCTCACATTTGTTGGCTGTAAGTGTCTGTTTAAAGTTTCCTTATATACAGGTGCTTAACCTGCTTTTACAGTTGGAACATTTGTTGTGCCAATGAAAAATTTTTGAATGGTTTCACCTCCAGTTTTCCTCTTCATACATATTTGGTATTTTTTCAGGGTGAGGACTATCTGCAAAATCTGAGATTGGGTTTTGAAAGACTGCAGCCTTTGTTTTGGAGAGATAATGGGAACTGCAGATGCTGGAGAATGCGAGATAACAACGTGTGGAGCTGGATGAAGACAGCAGGCCAAGCAGCATCTTAGGAGCACAAAAGCTGACGTTTCGGGCCGAGAACCTTCTTCAGAAAATGGGGAGGGGGTGCGGGTTCTGAAATAAATAGGGAGAGAGGGAGAGGCGGATGGAAGATGGATGGAGGAGAAGATCGGTGGAGAGGAGAGTATGGGTACGGAGGCAGGGAGGGGATAGGTCAGTCTGGGGAGGCCGGACAGGTCAAGGGAGCGGGTTGAGGGGAAATAGGGGTGCGGCATGAGGTGGGAGGGGGGATGGGTGAGAGGAAGAATAGGTTAGGGAGGCGGGGACGAGCTGGGCTGGTTTTGGGATGCAGTGGCAGGACAGGAGATTTGGAAGCTTGTGAAATCCACATTGATACCATTGGGCTGCAGGGTTCCCAAGCAGAATATGAGTTGCTGTTCCTGCAACCTTCGGGTGGCGTCATTATGGCACTGCAGGAGGCCCAGGTTGGACATGTCCTCTCGGGAATGGGAGGGGGAGTTGAAATGGTTCGTGACTGGGAAGTGCAGTTGTTTACTGCAAACTGAGCGTAGGTGTTCTGAAAAGCGGTCCCCAAGCCTCTTTATCGTTTCCCCAATGCAGAAGAAGCCACAACGGGGACAGCGGATGTTTTGGATATTTCTTAAGCATTGATTTTCATTCAGAGTTGGTTGGATTTTGCTGAAGCAAGAGACATAACTCACTATGACGTAGACAATGTCAGAGTTAATGTTTCGCGTCCTGTGACCCTTCCTCAGATCTCACTCTTGACTGATGCTGCCAGACCTGCTGAGCTTTTCCAGCAACTTCTGCTTTTGTTGCTGATTTACAGTGCCCACAGTTCTTTTGTTTTTTACGACACAGACAAAACTTGATCTCTGCAGGAAGCATGATGCTGCATTCTCCAATTTCCCTGCCTTTTTGTAATATAATATTGTCTTTTTAGGACAGAAGTGGCTTTTTTTTGTTTGTTTTAACTTCCGCACATACTTTCTATGCAGGTTAAAAGTCTACACCTTTTCAGTTCTCTGCTGCATAATGAAGACTTGGAACAATTTTTTTTATAAAGTAGAAAATCAGTGTGGTTTGTTTTCCAAAATGTGATGTGTAAGTGCAACACTTGACAGTGTGTTCATCAAACTATTGTTTCCTTTGATCTTTGTGTTGCAGAAATTTCTAGAATCATTTCATATATATTTTTGTTGATATATTTTAGCAGCTTTCCTGGAGCAAGTCTGTTTTCCTTCGGATGAGACAACTTTCAGACATACTCCCTTTATTATGAGATTTAATTGCGGTAAAATGAGGAGGATTTTTATTCACTGAGACACACATGACTCTATGTTTAAAGCATTGGAAAATGCGTTCTGTTCGGACTGTCATGTTATCTGGTGTTTGGACCAGGCTTTCCGATTAAATGCAAGTGATTAAGGATGCTCATGATGCCACATGTTATTACAAGAGGAAATGAACATCCAAGTAAGGATTTTATGCCACATTTATACATTGCATGGACCATGCAGCATGGATGCAGTGACTGAGTGAAATGGCGTGCAGTGACTGAGTGAAATGGCATGCAGTGGCTGTGGGAAATGGGATGCAGTGACGGAGTGAAATGGGATGCAGTGACGGAGTGAAATGGGATGCAGTGACGGAGTGAAATGGGATGCAGTGACGGAGGGAACAGGGATGCAGTGACGGAGGGAACAGGGATGCAGTGACCGAAGGGGTTTGTGATGCCATGACTGAGACAAATGGGATGCACTGACAGAGGGAAATGGGATACAGTGCCTCAGTGAAATGCTCACAGCGAATTGCCCCCTCCGTCCTGACCTGCTCACCGCGACTTGCCCCCTCACTCCTGACCCGCTCACACTGACTCGCCCCTGCAGTCCTGACCTGCTCACAGCGACTTCTCTCTGCAGTCCTGACCCGCTCACAGCGACTCGCCCCTTCAGTCCTGTCACAATCACAGGGACTTGCCCTCTCCGTCCTTACCCGCTCACAGCAACTTGTCCCCTCAGTCCTCACCCACTCACAGCGACTTGCCGCCTCAGTCTTGACCCGCTCACAGCGACCTACCCCCTCACAGCAACCTACCCCTCCGTGCTGACCCGCTCACAGTGACTTGCCCCTGCAGTCCTGACCCCCCTCACAGTGACCTGCCCCCTCACTCCTGACCCGCTCTGCATTGAGGAAACCAAGCAGGGGCTTGGGGACCGTTTTGCAGAACACCTCCGCTCGGTTCGCAACAAACAACTGCACCTCCCAGTTGCGAACCATTTTTACTCCCCCTCCCATTCCTTAGACGACATGTCCATCATGGGCCTCCTGCAGTGCCACAATAATGCCACCTGAAGGTTGCAAGGACAGCAACTCCTCATCCGCTTGGGAACCCTGCAACCCAATGGTACCAATGTGGACTTCACAAGCTTCAAAATCTCCCCCTCCCCAACTGCATCCCAAAACCAGCCCAGCCTGTCTCCGCCTCCCTAACCTGTTGTTCCTCTCACCCATCCCTTCCTCCCACCTCAAGCCACACCTCCATTTCCTACCTACCACCTCATCCTGCCTCCTTGACCTGGACTGACCTATCACCTCCCTCCCTCCTCACCTGTACTCTCCTCTCTACCTATCTTGTTTTCTCTCCATCTTCGGTCCACATCCCCCCCCCATCCCTATTTATTCCACTTCCCTCTCCCATCCCCCTCTCTGATGAAGGGTCTAGGCCTGAAATGTCAGCTTTTGTGCTCCTATGATGCTGCTTGGCCTGCTGTGTTCATCCAGCTCCACAGTTTGTTATCTTGGATTCTCCAGCGTCTGCAGTTCCCATTATCAGTGGCCTTTTCCTCTTTGTCAAAGTTTGTGCAAAAGCAACACGATATGGGGCGGCACGGTGGCTCAGTGGTTAGCACTGCAGCTTCACAGCACTGGGGACCCAGGTTCAATTCCAGCCTCAGGCAACTGTCTGTGTGGAATTTGCACCTTGTCCCTGTGTCTGCGTGGGTTTCCTCCAGGTGCTCCGGTCTCCTCCCACAGTCCAAAGAGGTGCATGCTAGGTGGATTGGCCATGCTAAATTGCCCATAGTGTTCAGGGGCATGGGTCTGGGTGGGATGCTCCAACTTTTGGTGTGCACTTGTTGGGCCAAAGGGCCTGTTTCCACACTGGAGGGAATCTAAACAATCCTGTTCCCACATCTCCATGTTATAACCCTGCTGATCACTGCACACAGAGATGTTTGATAACAAAAGGATAACAATAATATTCAAACCCAGTGCTGGAGATGTATTTTAAATACACTGAGGCCAGTGTCGATCTCCAATTCAACTTTTATTTACAAATGAACTGTCTTCAACTTTAGCACTGCCTCATTCAGAGATAGTTGCCAGGGTGTCAGCATCTCTGACCCTCACACTTCTTATCTGTCAGCCAGGGCTCCCTGATTTGGGCTGTTAATATGGAACAATCAGGCAACTCATATTCTGTGAGGTTCAACTGGCCGACCTGGTCACAAACCAGTGCGGTGTGTTCATTGAAAATCAAACGTACTAGAAAGATACCATTCCATACCAGTGTAAAGGAAGGCATGAGGCTAAACTGGGGAGGGAAGGGAACTGCTTATTGGGGGTGGCCCAGAGAGTTGAAGAAAATGGAATGGGAAGAAGACCATTTGAGACTGAGGGAGAGAGATGTAATTGCCTGAATGAGGCATTGCAATTGCGAAATGGATTTTTGTGTGTACACCATGTTCAGTTTCCCCGATCTTCATCTGTACTCCTCTTTAAATCATTAGTATCTGAAATTTCTGTATCATTTCCAAATGTTCTGTCTCTAATGTTATGCTGTTGGAATTGGTTGAACTGCAGAGATATTATTTATTTGCACAAATGTGTTCAGTGAAATGAGTTGCATGCTATATATGTATTATTCTTCCTGATTCTATTGTACGCATACAAATTAAAGTTAGTTCCACTTTTAAACAACAAACTGCTTTTAGATGTATGATGTATCTCATTTGCCTGCCACTTACTCTTGTTGATGAGTTGTGTTTCTGTTTTGTGAAGAAATATGAATGAGCTGGAGCACTAATGGCAATGCCCAATGTGGTGATCTTCCAACATTGCAGCTGGAAGGTGGGGCAGGGAGGGGGATGGGTTTCACAAGAACTATTACAGAGGGAAATGGAGAGACAGGTGATGTATGTGGCAGCACCGAGACAGTGAGGAGAATGAAATGCAGCCTGAAGGGGAATCTGGCTGTAGTCGCAAAGGCACGGGGTGAATGGAAGGGGACAGAAAGGATTCACTCAGAGGAAAAGATCAGACTAGACTGACTGTGAAACAGGCAGTAATCATTGGCAAGTTACTGATAGGAGGGTGAATCAATCGGGCTCACTTTAAGACTGTTTACAGTTACCATATAGTTCGTGGGAGATGTGTAGATCAGGCCAGGCTCATAGAGAAACGCTTCCCGGAGTAATTAACATGGAGACCCCACTGGGAAAGAGTGAGGGGTTGGCCGTCCTGCTTCCACTGCTGCTGGTGATGTCCAGGCCAGTCATTCTGGCCAGAGACTTCAGCTGCATCATCGGCACGAATGAACAATATGGAGGGTATGACAGTGAACTGGACTCGACGTCCAGATTTCTGATGGAAACGGTTAAAGTTGCCAAGCTGCATAACATCTTCAGCACCCCTGCAGACTGAGCATAGAGTAGAAACGCCTGGTCATAGCCAGACGGGTCTATACACCCATTGGATAGATTTCCTGTTTGCGCCCACACGTCCTCGATCATATCCATTGAAGTCAAGCCGGCGTTCTTCTCTGACTACTGCCTCCTGCTGGCTGACTGTCACCTACAGGATGACCAGCAGGCTGGCAAGGGAAAGTGGAAGCTGAATGTGAAACTGCTAACCCCAGAAAAATCATTAAGAAGCTCAAAAGAGAGCACACAGGTTGGAGAACGATGAAGACCGTTTTTGCACTTGGTGGGAGGCAGTCAAAGGGAACACCAAGAAGTTCTTTGTCCTGAAAAGTGTTCAGAAGGTGAGAGAGAGTTGGGCAAAACTGGTCAAACTCCAGAAACCCGTGCGAAACCTACTCTTACTCCAGACAATCGGGTCAATGTCACGAAGGAGCCCCAGGAGGTGTCGAGGCAGCAAGCCCCACTCTCTGCCTTGGAGGCCTCCAAGATAATCTTGCGGTTCAGGGTCTGCACTGTGGAGCAAGAGAGAATAACAGTCAGAGACAGACAGCACTGAAACAGACCGTTTGGTCCAACTTGTTCATGCTGACTCGATATCCTAAATAAATGTAGTCCCATTTGCCAGCATTTGGCCCATATCCCTCTGAACTCTTCCTATTCATTTTCCCATTCAGATGGCTTTTAAATGTTGAAATTGTACCAGCTTCCAGGCCCCTCTCTTGCAGCTCATTTCATGCATACACCACCCTCTGCATGAAAATAATGTACCTCAAATCCCTTTTAGATCTTTCCCCTGTTACTTTAAACCTCTGCCCTCCAGTTATGGACTCTCCCACCCCAGGGAACAGACAATGTCGAGAAACCCTATCCATGCCTCTCATGCGGTTACTAATCTCTATCAGGTCATCCCTCAGCCTTTGATGCTCCAGGGAAAATAGACCCAGTCTATTCAGCCTCGTCCTTTAGCTTTAACCCTCCATCCCAGTCACCATCCTTGTAAATCTTTTCTGAACCCTTTCCGGTTTCACAACATCCTTCCTACAGCAGGGAGACTGGAATTAGATACAGTATTCCAATGGAGGCCAAATCAGTGTCCTTTAAAGCTGCATGTGACCTAATGAGATGTGTTCACATTCCTTCTTCTTGAAGATGCTAAAGGAGAGCTCTGTGCTCAGCAGCCAGAAGGATGAACAGAGCTCGATAAGTTTGTCTCAATCTGACATCCTGAAGCTCAGCAAATCCTTTTAAGCCAGTCCGTATTACACGATGACCACAGCCAGCGCAATGACACCCAGACATTCCTGTCCTCGATCCTGGGGGTCTTAGACAACACCAAGCAGGAGAGCCTGGACCGACCATTATCTCTGGATGAGCTGGAGAAGGCCTTCGAGTCCTTAGAAAAGAATAAAACTCTGGGAAGTGATGCCTTTCCAGCCGAGTTGTATTCAGCTCTTTGGGAGTTGATTGGCCAGGGCCTGCTGGAGCTGTACGACAGTATGCTTCTGTCAGGTACTATGAGCGAATCCATGAGGAATGGTATCATCACCCTGACCTGCAAGTGGAAGGGATTGAGGGAGGAAGTTAGAAAGCAGCGACCAATATAATTGGCGAATGTAGCCTACAAAATCCTGTCTCAGTCATTTGTAACTGGGTCAGGTCTGCTCTGCGATTGGTGATTGACCCTGACCAAACCTGTGCTGCAGGGGACAGGACGATCTCTGAGAGCCTCGCGCTCCTAGGGATACGATCACCGGCAGGCAGAACAGAGGGGTGGATACCTGTCTCATCAGCCTGGACCAAGAGAAGGCCTTTGGCAGGATATTGCATACCAACATGTGGGATGTGCTTTATAAAATGGGCTTTGGGGAGAGAATCTGCAATTGGGCCCGACAGATCTACACCGACATCATGAGCGCAGTCTCAATCTGCGTATGGGAATCACAGAGCTTACCCATCAGATCCAGGGTCTGGCAGGGCTGCCCACTCTATCGAGCCCTTTGCTGAGTCCATCAGTCAGGATGTGAGCCTGAGAAGTGTGATTATTCCAGGTAGAGCGGGCCTGCAGGTCAAAGCGTCCCTGTACGATAACGATGTCACCAATCTCTGCTCAGCCCCAGTGTCAGTGCGCAGGTTCATGAGCATCTGTGACCCTTTCAAACTGGCCTCGGGAGCCACGGTAAATCGAGACAAGAGTGAGGCCATGTTCTTTGGGATCTGGCCTGAATGATCCTTCATTCCGCCAGTTCTGGGCGCCCTATTATAGGAAAGATGTGGATGCTTTGGAGAGGGTTCAGAGGAGGTTTACCAGGATGGTGCCTGGACTGGAGGGCTTAGCTTCTGAAGAGAGGTTGACTGAGCTCGGTCTCTTTTCATTGGAGAAAAGGAGGAGGAGAGGGGACCTAATTGAGGTATACAAGATAATGAGGCATAGATAGAGTTGATAGCCAGAGACTATTTCCCAGGGCACAAATGGCTAGCACGAGGGGTCATAGTTTTAAGCTGGTTGGTGGAAAGTATCGAGGGGATGTCAGAGGCAGGTTCTTTACGCAGAGAGTTGTGAGAGCATGGAATGCGTTGCCAGCAGCAGTTGTGGAAGCAAGGTCATTGGGGTCATTTAAGAGACTGCTGGACATGTATATGGTCACAGAAATTTGAGGGTGCATACATGAGGATCAATGGTCGGCACAACATTGTGGGCTGAAGGGCCTGTTCTGTGCTGTACTGTTCTATGTTCTATGTTCTATTCCCTTCACCGTCAGGGCAGATTACCCAAAAGTGCTGGGCACACAGTTCAGAGAGCCTGGGGCGTGCAGAAAGCCTTGGGAGGTGCACATTGTGGGTAAAATCCTGGTCATCAGGTGTGAGGCACTCTCTCTGTTGTTGTGCATGGCACAGTTCTGGCCCATCACCCACACTGCACTGTTTCCCTCATCCGAGCCATCTTCCATTCCTACTGGAAGCCTAAGATAGACCGTGTCTGCAACAACTCCATGTACTAAGCTCTGGCTAAGTGGGGGAAGAACGTACCCAATATCACCCTCATCCTGATGTCCACCTTGTTGTGCATTAAGCTGTGTGTAGACTCTCAGTACGCAAAGACCAAGTGTCACTATGTCCTGAGGTACGACCTGATCCCAGTGTTGCGAACGAAGGGACTGGCCTCTCTGCCACGGAAAGCTCCAAGTATTTGGACCGTTCTATAACATATGTCCTTTGTTGTGAAATTTGCAAAGAAACAAACCTCTGACCGCCAGTCCATCAGGTCGTGGTCAGCACGCAGCGTGCTCGAGACCCTGTGGGAAAAGGAGAGGCTGGATCCTGTCGTGTAGTTCCCAGAGCAGACTGATAAAGTCATTTGGTACAATGTGTCATCATCAGAACTTTCCAACAAACAACAAAACATAGATTGGCGGGTGGTGAGAATCCTGTCAGATTGTTTATGTGCACCTTGTTGGCCTGTGCCACAGTACACTGCCCTGGAAGTGGCTGTGGGTGAAACCCGAAACATCAGCTTTCCTGCTGCTCTGATGCTGCCTGTCGTGCTGTGTTCATCCAGCCCACACCTAGTTATCGCAGACTCCAGCATTAGCAGTTCCTACTCTCTCTCGGCTCAGTGTGAGACCTTTTACAGTTACCGTATAGCTGCAGGGAGTGTGTGGATGAGGCCAGGCTCAATGTTTACCTTCAGCATATAGTTATTGGGAGGTGCACGGATGAGGACAGACTTGCTGTGAGACTGTTCACAGTCACCGTACAGTAAGTCGGAAGCATGGAGATGAGGCCAGGCCCACTGTGATACTGTTTACAATCACTGTTTAGTTTCTGGGAGGAGTGTAAATAAGGCCATGCTCGGTGTGAGACTGTTTTGTGTCCCTGTATAATTACTGGAGGTGTGTCAATGAGGTGAGGGCAATTGTCAGACCGTTTACAGTCAAGTAGGACTTCCTGTGAGTTGTGCGAATGAGGCCAGGGCCACTGTGAGACCATTTACAGTCACCGCATCATGACGCGGAAGCGTGTAGATGCTGCCAGGCTCCCTGTCAGTAACCAGGTGGTGTGTCCACGAGGCATAACTGGGATGCACTAAAAGCTTGGGGCATAACTGGGACGATGGGGTTGCTGCAGCCGAGGCACAGTCGGGAAGGACCACTGTCTGAGGTTTTCCTGCTGAAGGTAAATGAGGGTCCATTCAGTTATCGGACCCTCCCCGTGTCTCACATGTATGTAAATATTTTTGTTGTCTGTCTAAGAGAGGTCTTTGGTTCATTGGGTGGAGCCAAAGTCCAATGCTTTATTTGTTTATTTGATATGCAGCTGGACAGAACGCAACTGCAGTTGTGACATTGTACAGAAACAAAGAGATTTCTTGTGAAAAAGGTGTATTTTTCAAATCAGAAATGTGACTGGGAGGAGTGTGGATGAGCCCAGGCTCACTGTGGGTCTGGTTACGGTCACCACATTGTCACTAAGATGTGTGTATATGAGGCATGGCTGGCTGTGAGACTGTGAAAAATCACTGTAATTAATAAGAGTTTGTTTCTTCAATTATTTGTTGGATGTGTGTGTCACTGACTGGTCCAGCATTTATTGCCCATCCCTAATTGCCCTGGAGATGTTGGTGGTGAGCTGCCTTCTCGAACCGCTGCAGTTCGCCTGCTGTGGGTTGCCCCCACAGTGCCATGAGGGAGGGAATTCCCATCTTTTGAACAGTCGCAGTGAAGGATTCCGGATATATTTCTAATCAGAATCACGAGTGGCTTGGAGTGGGATTGAAGGAGGTGTTCCTTGATGCCCTTGTCCTTCGAGATGGAAGCTGTCATGGGTTTGGAAGGTACTGCATGAGGAGCTTTGGCGAATTTCTGCCATGCATCTTGTAGATCGTACACAGTGCTGCTGAGGCCGCTCATCATTGGTGGTGGAGGGAGTGGATGATTGTCGATATCGTGTCAATTAACTGGGCTGCTTTGTCCTGGATGGAGTCAAGCTTCTTGCATGTTGTTACAGATGCAGCCATCCTGGTAAATGGGGAGCGTTCCATCACAGTCCTGACTTATGCCTTGTCGACAGTGGACACGTTCTGCGGAATCAGGAGGTGGGTTAGTCGCCGCAGCATTCCTCACCTCTGACCTGCTCTTGTAGTCACTATGTTTATGTGGTGAGTCTGGTTCAGTTTTTGTTCAAAGCTCACCCCCACGACGGTGACAGTGTGGGATGCAGTGAATGTAACAAATTGTTTGTGGGGGGGGGGGGTGTCTCTTGTTGGTGACGGTCATTGCCTGGTATTTCTGTGGTGTGAATGTAACTTCCACTTGTCTGACCAAGCCTGGGTATTGCCCAGATCTAGTTGCATTTGGACAAGGACTGCTTTAGGATCTGAGGAATCATGAATGATGCTGAACATTGTGCAATCATCAGGAACATCCCAACTTCTGGCGTTATGATGAACGCAAGTTCATTGATGAAGCAGCTGAAGATGGTTATATCTCGGACACTGCCACGAGAAACTCCTGCAGGGATCCCCTGGAGCTAAGATATCTGACCTCCAATAAGATCATTCATTTTCCTGCGTGCCAGGTATGACTCCAGCAAGTGGAGAATTTGTCCCCTTATACCCATTGAGTCCAGTTTTGCTCGGGCTTCTTGATGCCACACTTGGTCAAATGTAGTCTTGTTGTAAAGGGCTGGAGCTCTCACTTCCCCTCTGGAATGCAGCTGTATTGTCCATGTTTGAACCAAGGCTGTAATGAGGTCAGGAGCTGAGCTGCCCTGACGTAACCCAAACTGGCCGTCGCTGAGCAGGTGCTGCCTGATAACAATGTTACTGACACCTTCTATCACTTTCCTGATGATTGAGTACAGCCTGATGGGGCAGTATATGGCCAGGTTGGATTTGTCCTATGTTTGCAATACAGCACATACTTGGGCAATTTTCCACATTGTCGGGTAGATACCAGTGTTGAAACTGCACTGCAACAGCTTGGCACGGGGAGCGGCACGTTCTGGAGCACAAGTCTTCAGTATTATTGCCAGAATATTGTCAGGGCCTGTGATCTTTGCAGTATCCAGTGTCTCCAAGTGTTTCCTGACATCACGTGGGGTGAATTGAATTTACTGAAGACCGGTATCTGTGATGCTGGCGGAGCCCGAGATGAATCATCCACTTGGCCCTTCTGGCTGAAGATTGCTATGAATACTTCAGCCTTATCTTTTGCACTGATGTGCTGGGCTCTTCCATCATTGAGGATGGGGATATGTGTAGAGTCTTCACGTCCAATCAGTTGTTTAATTGTGCACCACAGTAAATGACGAGGTATGGCAGGACTGCAGATCTCAGATTTGATCCATTGATGGTGGGGTCACTTTGCTGTATCTATCACTTGCTGGCTATGCTGTTTGACGGCTTCACCAGGTTTCTTTATTTATTCATTCATTCACAGGACAAGGGCATCATAGAATAGAATCAGAGAATCCCGACAGTGTTTTGGTATTTCCAGGGGGTCCCGGGAGGGGTGGTGTGTCGGTATTTCCAGGGGGTCTCAGGGAGTATGTCAAGATTTACAGTGGGTCGCAGGGAGTTTGTCTGTACAGGGATCTGGGGCTGTGTGTCCGTATTTCGAGGAGCTCCTGGG
Organism: Stegostoma tigrinum; assembly: GCF_030684315.1. NCBI lineage: Eukaryota > Metazoa > Chordata > Chondrichthyes > Orectolobiformes > Stegostomatidae > Stegostoma > Stegostoma tigrinum. The sequence continues at coordinate 74,569,054 of NC_081368.1, forward strand.
GACTGTGTCAGTGTTTGGAGGGGACCCTGGGAAATGTGTCATTATATACAGGGAGTCCCAGGGAGTTTCTCAGTACTAAAAGCGGGGACAGGGAATGTGTCAATATTTGCAGCTGGTCCAGGGGAATATATCAGTATTTACAAAGGGTCCTGGGGAGTGTGGCAGTATTTTCAGGGGTTCTCTGGGACTTTGCCAGTATTTAAAGGGTGTCTAGGGAATTTGTCAGTATTTAGAGGGCTTCCCGAGGAGTGTGACAGAATTTACAGGGGTCCCGGTGATTGCATCAGTATTTGCAGGGTGTCCCAGGGAGAGTATCGGTATCCGGGGGTGGAGTGTGTCAGTGTTTACGGGAGTTCCGGGCTGTGTATCGGTATTTACAGGGGGAATGGGGAATGTGTAATTATTTCCAGGGGGTCCTGGGAGTTTATCAGTGTTTACGGGGGTTCCGTGGAATGTGTCAGTGTTTAGGTGAAGTCCCAGGGAATGTGTTCGTGTTTAGAGGGGTCCCTGGGAAATGTGTCCGTATTTACATGCAGCCCCAGGGAGTTTCTCAGTATTTACAGCGGATTCCAGGGAATGTGACAGTAGTTACAGTGTGTCGTGAGGTGTGTGTCGGTATTTACGGGATATCCCAGTATTTATGGTTAGTTGTGTAGAGTGTGTCTAGACGTACAAGGGTCCGGGAATGTGTGTCAGTATACAGAGGAGGCCGAGGGAATTTTTCAGTATATAAAGCGGGCCCTGGGAAATGTGTCAGCGTTTACAGAGGGTCCCTGGGAGTGTGGTGGCATTTTCAGGGATTCTCAGGTACTATGTCAGTATTTACAGGAAGTCCTGCGGAGCGTGTCAGAATTTATAGGGGCTCGGTGCATACTGACACACTCTCCTGGAATCCCTGCAAACACTGGCACACTCCCTGGGACCACCTTGAAATACTGTAGCTCTCCCTAACACCCGCTGAAAAAACAAAGTCCACGGGCCCCCCTGGAACTACTGACGCTCTCCCCAAATCTCCCTGTCAATCCTGACACAATCCCTGAGACGCCCTGTAAATACTGACTCTCCATGGGACCGCCTGTAACTACTGACACACTCCCGGGAGCACCTGTAAATAATTACAAATTCCCCGGAACACCCTGTAAATACTGACACTCTCACCAAGAGCCCCTGTCAATACTGACACAGTCCCTGAACCCCTGTAGGTCGCGGGAATTTTTCAGTATTTAAAGGAGGCCCCGGGAAATGCGTCAGTCTTTGCAGAGGGTCCCAGGGACTGTCAGTATTTTCAGGATTTGCTGGGACTGTGTCAATATTTACAGGGGGTCCCACGGAGTGTGTCAGTTTTACAGGTGATTTCAGGGGCTTTGTCAGTATTTCCAGGGGGTCACACAGATGTGTCAATATTCACAGTGTGTCCCCGGGGACTCTGTTGGTCTTGACAGGGGATTACCAGGTCGTGTGTCAATATTTACAGGGTGTCACAGGTTGTGTGTGTGTGTCAATATTTACAGGGTGTCCCTGTGTGTGTGTGTGTGTGTGTGTGTGTGTGTGTGTGTGTGTGTGGGTATTTACAAAGAGTCCCTGGGGAGTGTGTCAGTGTTCATTGTGGGTCCAGGAGAGACTGTCAGTATTTATAGGACGTCCAGGGAGACTGTCAGTCTTTACAGGGGGTCGTCAGGAGTTTGTCAGAGGGTGAACGCTGAGGCAGTGCCTCATTATGCAGGTGTCAGAATTCAGATAGTGTCCCTTGATGAGAGGGTCAGTACTGAGGTCTTGCAGCTCTGTGAGCAGGTCAGTTCTTAACCAGTGTCTCGTTGTCAAGTGGTCAGTGCTGAGGCAGTGACTCCATGCTGGATGGTCAGTGTTGAGGAAGTGCCTCATTGTTAGAGGAACATTACGGAGGGTAAGTCTCAAGGTAATGGTGACAGAACTGAGACAGAGCCACATGATCAGAGATTCAGGGCTAAGGGATTGACTCAATCACAGCATTGTCTTGAGGCAGTCCCTCTTTGTGAGAGGTTTAGTTCTGATGGAGCGCATTTGTCAGAGGCGATCCATACTGATCCAGTGCCTCATTGTAGTGGGGTCAGACTGAGAGGCTGCTAAACAATTATCAAGTCAGTTGTGACATATTACAGTTCTATCCTGGGGTCAGTCCTGACAGAGTGCCTCATTGCCAGAGTATCAGTACTGAGGTATTGAAGCGCTGTCTGAGCATCAGGGGTGAGGGAGTGCCTCATTGTCTCAGGGTCAGAAATGTGGGAGTGCGTTATTGTCAAAGGGTCAATGCTGAGGGAGTGCTGCCATTTAAGGGGGACAGAATTAAGGAAGTTGCTCACATTTCAAGGGCCAGTACTGAAATAGTTTTGCACTGGGACGAGTGTGGAGGGAGGGCCTCAGAAGCAGTGGGTCAGTATGACGGTTTCACTTATTGTCAGGGGGGCAGTTCTGAGGCACTGACTCGTTGTCAGAGGGTCAGTACGGAGGTATTGAATCACTGTCAGCGTATCAGAACTGTGGGGCTGTTTTATTGTCACAGCGTCAAAACTGACGCAGTGCCTCATGAAAAATGGGTGAGAATTGCGAGAGACCCACACATTACACAATCAGTAATGATGTATTGCAGCATTGTGAGATGGTCAGAATGAGAGAGGGCCTGATTGTCACAAGGTCCGCACTGAGCGATTTCATCATTTTCAGGCACTCAGTCGGGGCAGAGCCTCATTGTGATCGGGTCAGAATTGAGGGAGTGCCACTTGATTACAGGGGCAATACTGAGGTATTGCTGTTCTGTCAGGTGGTCAAATCTGATGGAGCTCCTCATTGTCAGGAGATCAGCACTGAGGTATTGAAACACTGTCAGAGCATAAGGGCTGAGGTGTTACAGGACTATGAGAGGTCAGTACTACGGGAGTGCCTCATTATCAGAGGTCCAGTCCCGAGGGAGTGCACAATCGTCAGACTGTCAGTACCGAGGGAATGCCTGATTGTTCAAAGGGTCAGGACACAAGGAATGTCTCAATGTAATGTATGATTAGAGATGCAGTGCTGAAGGAGTGCCTCATTCTCAGTGTCAGTTCTGAGGCAGGGTCACATTGCTGGAGGGTTGTTCTGACTTAGTGCATTAGTAACAGAGGGTCAATACTGAGGCAGTATTTCATTTTAGGGGTTTAGAATTCATGGGTGCTACATAATTAGGAGGTTAGCCCCGAGGTATTGCAGCTCAGGTGCGGTCATAAGTGAGGGGGGAGTGCAACATTGTCAGGGGTCAATTCTGAGGTGTCAGAAAAAGTCCTCCCAGAAACATCAGCAGGACTTGACAAAATCTGTTCAAGTGAAGCAATGCCTGGCCCGTTAAATAAGAGCAGGTTTGTTGGAGCCTATATAAACGATAGACCTCAGTGTAATGGAGGAAGCATTGAGGGAGTCCTGTACTGATAATACAAGATAATAATTCATACATAATTGCAGCATTGTCAGAGGATCAGAACAGCCAGAGTGCATTATTATGAGAGACTGAACACAGAGGAGGAGCTTCATTGGAACGGGTTCAGAATTAATGGTGAGCAACACATTCAGAAGGTCAGTACGGAAGTATTGCATTTCTATTGGAGGCTCAATACTGAGGAATTACCTCTGTCAGAAGTTAGTACTTTGTCAGTAGTGAGGAATTGTGGCATTGTCACTGTGTTGGTCTGAGAAAGTGCCTCTTTATCAGAGGGTCAGAATTGATGGGAGTGCTACATGATTAGATGCTCAGGACGAACAGATTGCAGGACTGTCGGCGGGTCAGATCTGTGGGAGTGATCATTGTGAGATGGTCGCTGATGTCCAACCCTAAAACATAGAGCGCCCTGTAAATAACTCCTTAAAAAAAAGGCCCCTTTAACTAAACCCGAAAACAGAGCCCCCGTATCTAAGTCCGAACACACAGAACCCACTAAATTACCCCTAAAACACGAAGCTCACTGTGAATAAACCCCAAACACAGATGGCCCTGTAAATGAACACGAAAGAATAGAGCCTCCTAAAACAAACAGCACCCGTGAAATAAAGCCTAAAACACAGGAACCCCAGTGTATAAGCCCTGACATTCAGAGCCCCCTGTAGATAAACACTAAAATAAAGTTAAAACTAAAAGGAACTGTGGATACAGTAAAATCAGGAACAAAACCAAAATTGCTGGAAAAGCTCAGACCTCACGCTAGCCCAATCCGGCACTCACTGGAGCCTCAGGCCCAAACTAAACCAAGCTTTAGCCGCACTCATCGCCCTCACACACGGAGCCGCCTGCACAGAGGCCCTCAAACACCTTTCGAAAATCCGTAAAAAGCGGGCTTCACTGTAAATAACACCTAAAACACAGAGTCCTGTTTAAACAAACTTCTACAACATCAACTTCACCCCCTGTAATTATACGCTTAAATACAGAGACCCCTTTAAACGAACACGAACACATATCCCCCAGGAAGTAAAAGGTGAAATACCGGGCTCCTTCCAAACAAAGCCGAAGGCACAGAGCACCTGTCAATACACCCCAACATCGAGCCGACCTGGATATTATCCGTAAAACAGGGCCCCTTACAAATAAACCCTAAAAGACAGAGCTGGCTGTAAGTAAAGAGCCCCTTGTAAATAAATACCAAAACACACAGTAAAAACCGGAAGAACTGCGGATGCTGCAAATCAGGGAAAATATCCAAAGTTGCTGGAAAAGCTCAGCAAGTCTGACAGCATATGTGAGGGAAAAGAAAGAGTTAACGTTTTGGGTCAGGTGATCCTTCCTCTGAACCTCTGGCTGGCGCGTCTTCAGTCATGCAGGGTCAATTGCTTTAAAATGTCCTTTTTCTGTGAGGCTCTATAACATTATAATAGAAAAACATCAGAACTAAGCAGGAGTAGGCCATCCGGCCCCTCGAGACTGCCCCGCTGTTCAATAAGATCCTGGCTGATCTTTTTGAGACTCAGCACCACTCACCCACTCGCTCACCATAAACCTAAATTCCTTTCATGTTCGTAACGTGATCTGGTCTTGCCTTAAACACATTCAGCGAGGTAGTTTCAACTGCTTCACTGGGCAGGGTATTCCACAGATTCACAACCCTTTGGGTGAAGAAGTTCCTCCTGTCCTCAGTCTGACATCTGCTTCCTTTTATTTTGAGCTATACCCGCCTCGTCCTCGTTTCACCTGCCAGTGGAAACAACCTCCCTGTCTCCACCTTATCTATTCCCTTCATAATCTTGTATGTTTCTATGAGCTCTCCCCTCATTCTTCTGAATTCCAATGAGTATCATCCCAGCCAACTCAGTCTCTCCTCATATTCCAACCCTCTCAAGTCTAGAATCAACCAAGTCAGTCTCCTCTGTGCCCCCTCCAGTGAGAGTATATCCCTTCTCAAGTCAGGAGACCAAAACTGCACACAGTAGTCCAGGTGGAGCTTCATCAGGACCCTAGACAGCTGCAGCATAGCCTCCCTGTTTTTAAACTCCATCCTTCTCGCAATGACAGACAAAATTCTATTTGCCTTTATAATTACCTGCTGCAATATTACTTTTAGCGATTCCTGCACAACGACACCCAAGTCACTTTGCACAGTAACATGCTGCAATTTTTTTACCATTTGAACCATAGCCTACTTTGTTGTTCTTCCTATCAAAATGGATGACCTCACATTTATTGACATTGAACTCCATCTGCCAGACCATTGCCCACTCACTTAGACTGTATAACCATCTGCAGGCCTTCAGTTCTTCTGCACACTTTGCTCTACCGCTCATCTGAGTGTCTTCTGCCAATGTTGACACACCACACTTCATCCCCGACTATAAATCATATGTCTCAATTGTAAACAATTGCAGTCCCAACACTGATCCCTGAGACACACTACCAGCCACTGACCGCCAACCAGATAAACACCCATTTACCCCTACTCTTTGTTTTCTGCTAGTCAATCAATCCTCTGTCCATGCCAATACATTACCTGTAATGTCATGCAACTTTATCTCATGTTGCAGCCTTGGCATCTAGTCAAATGCCTTCTTGAAATCCAGATACATGATATCCACAGGTTCCCCATTGTCCACCATGCAAGTATGTCCTCAAAGAATTCCACCAAATTAATTAAACATGACCTTCCCTTCATGAACCCATGCTGGCTGTTCCCAATGAGACAATTTATATCCAGTTGTCTTGCTATTATCTTCCTTAATAATGGATTCACGCATTCTCCCAACAACCGAAATTAAGCTAACTGGCCTATAGTTACGTGCTTTTTGGAAAACAGCCAATGTGACACCACTGTTTAAAAAGGAAGTTTACAATCTGCGGGAACCAGCCCAGATTCCAGTGAATTTTGGTAAATAATTACTGGTGCAAGCCTCTTTACTATACTGTTGTACTAAAGGTCCTCTTTACCAATGTACCCACAAGCACTACATATTAGCGCTCTCACGCTCTCATTCATTCATAACTTTACTGACCTCTTACTGGCATAGCTTGTTTAATATTACCGCATTTCATTCAAAAAATTGCCAGCTAGTCATACCTTTCACTATGAAAGGGAGACTGAATTAAAATGCTCCTTCCACCCCATTTACAGCCCTTTCACAGTTTTAATCCTCACGGCTTTATTTTGCTGACAGCTGCAAAACGTGTGTCTACATCAGTGTCTATCCCTGAGTACATGTTAATTTTCTAACCTATTCAGAACAATACCATCGTGTCATCGTTTGAAGAAGGATAATATTAATCAGCCCTCAGCAACCGTCTCCCAGGGCTTGAATAGCTTGCAGGATATCAAACAAGTTTTCTGCATTAGCAGAGATAGTAGGAACAGCAGATGCTGGAGAATCTGAGATAACAAGGTGTAGAGTTGGATGAACACAGCAGATCAAGCATCAGAGGAGCAGGAAGATTGATGTTTCAGGCCTAGATGCTTCTTCAGAAATTGGGAAGGGGAAGGAGGTTCTGAGATAACGAGAGAGAGAGGGGGAGACGGATAGAAGATGCACAGAGGAGAAGGTAGGTGGAGAGGAGACAGGCAAGTCAAAGAGGTGGGGATGGAGCCAGTAAAGGTGAGTGTAGATGGGGATGTAGGAAGGAGCTGGGTCAGTCCAGGGAGGATGGACAGGTCAAGGGAGCGGGATGAGGTTAGTAGGTAGGAGACGGAGGTTGGGGCTTGAGGTAGGAGGAAGGACAAGGGTAGGGAGGCAAGGGCGAGCTGGGCTGGTTTTGGGATGCGGTGGGGGAGGAGAGATTTTGAAGCTTATGAAGCCCACATTGACACCATTGGGCCGCAGGGTTCCCAAGCGGAATATGAGATGCTGTTCCTGCAACCTTCGGGTGACATCGTTGTGGCACTGCAGGAGGCTCAAGATGGACATGTCGTCTGAGGAATGGGAGGGGATGTTGAAACAGTTTGCGACTGGGAGGCACAGTTGTTCAGTGCGAAATAAGTGTAGGTATTCTGCAAAGCGGTCCCCAAGCCTCCACTTGGTTTCCCCAATGTAGAGGATGCCACAACGCGAGCAGTGGATGCAGTATACCACATTGGCAGATGTGCAGGTGAACATCTGCTTGAGGTGCAAAGTGTTCTTAGGGCCTGGGATGGGGAGTGAGGGGAGTGGTGTAGGGGCAGGTGTAACACTTCTTGCAGTTGCAGGGAAAAATGTGCCAGGTGTATTGGGGCTGGAGGGGAGTGCGGAGCAGACAAGGCAGTCACAGAGACAGTGGTCCATCCAGAAAGCAGATAAGGAGGGGGAGGGAGATATGTCTTTGGTGGAGTCGGATTGCAGATGATGATTGGAGGATGATACGTTAGATCCAGAGGTTGGTGGCGTGGTACGTGAGGATGAGGAGGATTGTGTTTTGGTTGTTATTGCGAAGAGGGGGCATGAATTACGGGAGATGTGGGAGACGCGGTCAAGGGCGTTCTCGACCACTGTGGGGGTCGGGGGGAGGACTTGCGGTCCTTGAAATATGAGGAAACCTGAGATGTATTGGAGTGGAATGCCTCATCCTGGGAGCAGGTGTGGTGGAGGTGAAGGAATTGAGAACAGGGGATTTTTTTTGCAGGAAGGTGGGTGGGAGGAGATGTATTCTAGGTAGCTGTGGGAGTCGGTGAAATAGATATCAGTTTCTAGGTGGTTGCCGGAGATGGAAACAGAGAGGTCCAGGAAGGTGAGACAGGTATTAGAAATAGTCCAGGTGAACAGGTATTAGAAATAGTCCAGGTGAACTTATGGTTGGAGTGGAAGGTGTTGGTGAAGTGGATGAACTGTTTAAGCTCCTGGTGGGAGCACGAGGCGGCGCCGATACAGTCGTTAATGTTATGGAGGAAGAGGTGGGTTTAGGGCCAGTGTAACTACGGAAGAGGGACTGTTCCATGCAACCCACAAAAAGGCAGGCAAAGCTTGGGCCCATGCGATGTTTCTTGTGACTGCAGCCCCCTGGCGGCCCGCCCGTGGTGGTGCTCATCTTTGCTGCGATCTGCCGGCTCGGTCCCCGAAAGGCAGCATCGGTTCCCCATCCCCGCCCTCCCTACAAACCAACCCTTTAAAGGCGGAAGGCACCCATCCCCTTATCATAAAGGTCAGGTTGCGGGGTGGGGGGGCACGGCGAGAGGGTGCCAGAGGCTGCATTTATTTTGGCGCAACCCTAATCTGGGGGTTATCTAGCACCCCCGCGCCCCCAGAAATAGGGATTATGGGTGCACACCGCTAATTTTGGATTCCTCTTTAGAATAAAAAGTAGAGGGGGAGTGTGAATAGGGTTTTGGGATGGGGGATGGGATAGGGTGTGGTTGTGGGAGTGGGGGTGTAGGTCAGGTTGGGGGAGCGGGGGAAGAAGGTGCCCCTCTCCTTCCATTTAAGGGTGCGTACCCACAATTTGGTCCCTTAGGCTCTTTCCTGTTCTGGTTAGGGTTAGGCCGATGGCGAAGGTTAGGGTTTGGGCTGAGGTTAGGGTGAGGGCTGATGCCTGGCACTCCCTCCATACTGACCCTCTAATATGTATGTACACCCTAAAACACAGAGTTTCCGGTAAATATGCCCTAAATCACAGAGTACCGTGTAAATCAGCCCAAAAAAGAGGGGGCCCTGAAGATAAGCCCTGTAACGCTGAGTTCACTGTAAATAAACCCTAAAACACAGATCACTGTAAACAAACCCAAAGACACAGAAAACCCTGTAAATAAACCATGAAATACAGAAAACCCTGTGAATAAACTCTAAAAACACAGATCTCACTGTAAATAAACCCTAAACACAGATCTCACTACCGACAAACCCTCAATCAGAGAGCTCCCTGTAAATAAACCCTAACACAAAGCTAGCTGTAAATAAACCCTAAAACACAGTGCCCTCTGTAAACAAGATCTAAATCAGAGCTCACTGTAAATATTCCCTAAAACACGGAGCTCACTGTAAAAAAGAAACTCAGAACAAAGAGCCGCTCGTAAATTTTCCTAAAACACAGAGTCCCTTGCAAAAAGCCCGAAAACACAGAACCTCCTGTAAATAAAACCTAGAACACAGAACCTTCTGTAAATAAACTATTAAGCACAGAAACAAAGTTGCTGGAAAAGCTCAGCAGGTCTGACAGCATCTGTGGAGGAGAAAAATGAGTTAACTTTTCGAGCCTGGGTACCCTTCCATTCTGAGGAAGGGTTGCTGGACCTGAAAAGTTAACTCGTTTTTCTCCTCCACAGATGCTGCCAGACCTGCTGAGCTTTTCCAGCAACTTTGTTTTTGTTCCTGATTTACAGCATCCACAGTTCTTTTGGTTCTTATTAAACACAGAACCCACATTAGATAAAACCTAAAGCACAGAGCTCAAGTACATAAAGTACATAACCATAAATGCACAGCCCCCAGTAAATAAGATTTAGGGCTGAGGCTCGGTTTCATGTTTATGCAAGTGTGAACATTAGGGCTGAGGCTAGGCTTAGGTTTAAAGCTGGTGTTATCTCTGAGGGTAGCGTGGAAGAAAGCAGCTTTGCATTCCCAGAGACAGAGCTGAGGGAGAGCATCTGTGTATTCCATAGGAGGCACGGGAACCATTGTAACCTTAACAGATCAAATAATATGACAGATTAGTTTACAATTAAAGATCATTGTGACTGTGGTCACAAGGTGAAGAGCTGGATGAACGCAGCAGGAAAAGCAGCACCAGAGGAGCAGGAAAGCTGACGTTTCGGGCCGAGAGCCTTCTTCAGAAATGGGGGAGGGGAAGGGGGTTGTGAAATAAATAGGGAGAGAGGAGAGGCCGATAGAAGACGGATAGAGGAGAAATTAAGTGGGAGGACGGGATAGGTGGGAGGAAGGACAGGTTAGGGAGGCAGGGACCAGCTGGGCTGGTTTTGGAATGCGGTCAGGGGAGGGGAGATTTTGAAGTTTGTCAAGTCCACATTGAGACCATTGGGGTACAGGGTCCCTAACCTGTCATTCCTCCCACCTCAAAACCCAGCCCCATCTCCTACCTACTAACCTCATCCTGCCCCCTTGGCCTGTCCATCCTCCCTGGACTGACCTATCTCCTCCCTAACTCCCACCTACATTCACCTTTACTGGCTCCATCCCTGCCTCTTTGGCATGTCTGTCTCCTCTCCACCGATCTTCTCCTCTATCCATTTTCTGTCTGCCTCCCCCCTCTCCCTATTTATTTCAGATCCCCCTCCCCCTACCATTTCTGAAGAAGGGTCTCGCCCAAAACGCCAGCCTTCCTGCTCATTTGCTGCTGCTTGGCTTGCTGTGTTTATCCAGCTCTCCACCTTGTTAACCCTGTAAATATGCTCTCAAGCACAGACACCCCTTTAAATAAATCCTAAGAAGGGTCATTCAGGAAATAAAATGTAAAAGAAACCATAAAAGCCAGAGTCCCTGTAAATAAAGTGTAAAACATAGAGCTCCAAGTAAATAAATCCTGAAACACAGTGCCCCCTGCAAATCCTCCCTTAAACTAAGCCTCCTGCAAATAAACTCGCAGAGGCGACTGTAAACAAACCCCAAAACACAGGACCTCCAGTTAATAAAGCCTAAATCAGAAGGCCCACTGTAAATCAACATGAAAAAACACAGCTCCCACTGCAGCACTGCGAATTAGTCGGATTGAGTTAGTACCTCAGTCAGTAAGTCAGTTCTGAGGCAGGGCCTCTTTGTCAAAGAGTCAGATTTGAGGGAGTGCCATTGGATGATGGTTATTGCAGCACTGTGAGAGTACTGGAGAGAGAGAGCACCTCACTGTCAGACAATCAGTACTGAGGGAGTACTTCACTGTCAGACGGTCAATACTGAGGGAGTACTTCACTGTCAGAGGGTCAGTACTGAGCGAGAACCTCACTGTCAGAGAATCAGTACCAAGGGAGTACCTCACTGTCAGAGGGTCACTACTGAGGGAGTACCTCACTGTCAGACAATCAGTACTGTGGGAGTACCTCACTGTCAGACAATCAGTACTGTGGGAGTACCTCACTGTCAGAGGGTCAGCATTGAGGGAGTTCCTCACTGTCAGAGAATCAGTACTGTTGTCAGGTTCGTTTTCGGGGACCCTCACGGATTTGTTGCAATAACAAGACACTGACCTGTTTAGAAAAACACGAATCCTTTTATTACCAAGCCAGTACAAGCTGTGGAGAATCACAGTACTTAACCCGGCACAGAGCGCAGAGTCTCGCAGGTAATTCTCCCCGAGCAGCGGACAGTCCCCGCTCTTCATACTTTACAAAATACATGATACATAAAATAATTACACATTTTACAATGACATGATACCTAAAATAATTACTACAACAGACAAAGACAGGATACCAAACAATTATTACATCAAGAACATGAAAGACCAGGATATAGTCCCGAAGATTATAAAATGTGAGGCTGGATGAACACAGCACATCTCAGGATGCTGCTGGACTTGCTGTGTTCGTCCAGCCTCGCATTTTATTATCTTGGATTCTCCAGCAACTGCAGTTCCCATTTTCACAGGACATAGTATCGATTGCTCTTGAAGTGGCTGCTGATGGCATAAGGCGATTTCAAGTTGTTATCCGGACAGATTGTTCTAGCCAGACACACTGGCAACTTGAAATCACAAATTCAGTGCCCTGGCCCCTTTGTCAGCGACAGAAATTGCATGCTTTAGAAGTTTCACACCTTTACAAATGTTCCCCACCGAACCCTATTTGACACAGTTTAATTCTAATTGTATTCAGTCAGGAAGCTTAAGACAGTGTCTGCATACCGATGTGTGGGAAGACAAAGAGTTACAAAAGTTTTACACTGAATTCCTAGCTGGGCAGGAAGCTTCAGGGCAGTGCCTGCATCCCTGTGCGTAGGCAGATAAAAGACTTTAATTTGTAGAAGTATAGAAATCAATGGGATGTTATACAATAACATCTCATTGTGAGAGTACCTCATGGTCAGAGGGTCAGTACCGTAGACGTGCAGTGTTGTCTGACGGCCAATCGGGTCAGGACTGAGATATTTGAAATAGGGCAATGACTGGTGTGGATCCTTTTTATCTATTACAGGGACAGGACTGAGATATTTGAAATAGGGCAATGACTGGTGTGGATCCTTTTTATTCTTTTAAAATTAGACGACACCAGAAAGATTATCAACCCGATGTGATTTGATTGGGCTGACAATCAGTTGATGACAGCAGAAAGGTCAGTGGCCTGATTACCGCGGCCGGGACTTGAGACTTCACTCTTGCCGACCTTCTCATTCTTCTCGCTCAATTTCACGGAAGAGCTGTTTTGAGAGAGAGTAGGAACTTTCTGAAAGTGATCGCGGACCCTAGTCAATATGTATCTAACAGAGACGTGGTAAAGCAGAAACTTGTTTGATGTCCCGCCAGCAATTCAAGTCCTGGGAGACGTTTGTTGAGGGCTGATTAATATTGTAATTATTCATAGTTTTGGGTGACACGATGGATGGGAAGATATTGTTCTGAATAGATTAGAAAATTAACACATAGTCAGGGATTGACTCTGATGTCGACACAGGTTTGGACACTGTCAGCAACACGAGTTCAAACTGTGAAAAGGCAGCAATGCGTGGAAGGAACATTTTAATTTATAGTCTCCCTTTATTAGTGAAAAGTATGGCAAGATCGCAATTTTATGAATGAATGAATGAAATGCGTAACAGTAAACAGAGGACCCTAGTGAGTGGTCAGTAAAGTTATGAATGAATGAGAGCGCGATAGTGGTCACATGGAGCGCTGTGGGTCCTTCGGTAAAGAGGACCTTTAGTACAACAGTAAAGAGGCTTATGATATAATGTCACACAAAAACCACACAAAAGGATATTTGAAGGCGATTGGCCCTGTATCACTAAAGACACACCAGCCAGCCTCCGGAAGCCTTGTTAAGTGCTAACCGATATGAGTAAACAGGGCAGACCACAGGATATTCAGGGGCAAAGGTTACAAGATTAACAAGTGACCACTTTTCTGAAGGGTCTGGGCCCGAACCATCAGCCTTCCTGCTGCTGGGCCTGCTGTGTTCATCCGGCTCGACACCTTGTTCTCTCAGACCACGTGAGCGAACGAGTTTGGCGTGTTTGAGTCTGACTGGTAAATATGTGATACACAACCATTTGATGTTACTGACTGCCTGGTGAATTGAAAACTGAAATAACTGCGGATGCTGCAAATCAGGAACAAAAACAAAGTTTCTGGAAAAGCCCAGCAGAACTGAGGGAGGTTCTGTGGAAGGGCCACCGAACCGGAACCGGTTAGCTCTGTTTTTCAGCTGCCAAATGCTGCCAGACCTGCTGAGCTTTTGCAGCAACTTTGTATTTTTTTTCTGATTTCCAACATCCGCAGTTTTTTTGGGTTTTTACTCAGTGTTTTAGGGTTTATTTACAGGGCGCTCTTTTTTTATCGCGAGCTCTGTCTTTTAGGGTTTATTTGTGAAGGGCCCTGTCTTACAGATAGTTTACAGGTCGGCCCAGTATTCGGGTGGATGAAGAGGTGCGCTGTGTTTTCGGCTTTATTCAGCCCTGTCTTTTCCTCTCGACTTCCTGGGGGAATGTGTGTTAGAGTTCTTTTTAAAGTGGTCTGTGTGTTTGAGTGTACAATTGTAGGGGGCTCTGTGTTTTTCAGTGTCCTGTATGTTTTTGACTTAATTTACAGGGTAGATCTGTGCTTTATGGCTTATTTACAGGGGGCTCTGTGTTGCAGTGCTTATACAGTGGCGGGGTGGGAGTTCTCTGTTTTCGGGTTTATTTACAATGAGGCCTGTGTTTTAGGGTTATTTACAAAGAGCTCTGTGATTTAAGATTTACATAGAAAGGCTGTATTCTAAGGTTTATTTGCAGAAGGCTGTCTGGTTTATTTACAGTGAGCAGTGTAGTTTAGGATTTATTTCCAGTGAGCTCTAGGCTTCAGCATTTATTTACAGGAGGATCTTCATTTCATGGTTTTGTTACGGTTGGGTCTTTGTTTAAAAAAAAACCCTGAAACAATGAGCTCCGTGTCTTATGGTTTATTTACAGTGCCATCTGTGTTTTTGAGTTTATTTGCAGAGCATTCTGTGTTTTTGGGTTTATTTCCAGGAGGCTCTCTGTTTTAGGGTTTGTTTGCAGGATCCTCTGTGTTTTAAGATTTAATTTACATGGGTGTTTTTACTGCTTATTTGCATGGGTACTCTCTGTTTGAGGCACTGGCTGAGTACTGACCTTCTGACAATGTGGTACTCATTCAGATCTGATCCTCCAGCAATGAGGTACTGTGTCAGAACTGATCCGCTGACGGTAAAGCACTGCCCCCTCAGTTCTGACCCTCTGACAGAGCTGCAATCGTTCAGGACTGAACTTCTAATCATGTTGTACTCCATCAACTCTGAACCCAATGCATTGAGGTACTGACTCAGTCTTTACTGTGTGCAAGTAATATACTCACTCAGAACTAACCCTCCAGCAATGTGAGCCTGCCTCAGAACTTACCCTGTAACAATGAGGCACTGACCTCAGCACCAAATCTCTAATTACTTGGCTGTCCCCAGTTTTGAGGCACTCCTTCCGTACTGACCCACGAACAATGAGGCACACACTCAAGAATGATCCTTCATTGAGGTATCACCTTATAACAGAGCTACTGACATCTTTGGACTGTGTCTGATAATGAGGCACTGACTTGGTTCTGACCCTCTCACAATGAGGCATTCTCTCAAGTCTTCCTGCATTAAAATGAGGCACGCTCTGACTGATCTGAAATGCCTCAGTATAAACCCTCTGACTAATCTGAAACACCACTTCTTAGACCCTCTGAATGGCAATCTTTTCATTCTGACACCATAACAGTGAGGACTGTTAAACGGTCAGGACTGAGGTATTGCAGCTCTATTCAGAACCAGTGGCTCGTTGTCAAGCGGTCAATGCTGAGGCAGCGACTCAATTCTGTATGGTCAGTCTTGAGGAAGTGCCCCATTATTAGAGGGCCAATACGAAGGGTAAGTCTCAATGTAATTGTGACAGAACTGAGACAGAGGCGCATGATCAGAGATGAGATTACCTACAGTGTGGAAACAGGCCCTTCAGCCCAGTAAGTCCACACCGCCCGTTGAAGCATCCCAGCCAGACCCATCCCCCTCGAACCCACACACCCCTGAACACTACGGGCAATTTAGCATGGCCAATCCACCTAGCCTGCACATCTTTGGTCTGTGGGAGGAAACTGGAGCGCCCACGTAGGAGGAGGCCCACATAGATAGCGGGAACTGCCGATGCTGGGGAATCTGAGATAACAAAGTGTAGAGCTGGATGAACACAACAAGCCAAGCAGCATCATCCAGCTCTACACCTGTTATCTCAGATTCTTTAGCGTCCATTTTCTGATGAAAGATCGAGACCAAAAACGTCAGCTTTCCGACTCCTCCGATGCTGCTCGGCCTGCTGTGCTCATTCAGCTCGACCCCTTGTTATCATAGAGACAGCACATGTTGGGTGTCTTTGCTACATCATGTTTTCTCAGTGTCATAAGAACTTAGATGAATGGCTTCAACATACAAATAATTTTAATGTGAATAAATTTACATTTGGACTCTGATAAAATAAGAAGGAACCTAGACTTGTTTGAAAATTAAATCGACTTACTTAATTCAGCCATATAATTGGCATAAAAATATAAGAAATTGATCCTACTCTCAATCTTGGAGATGTTTTTGTTTGGAATTAGGGTGTTGAAGGTGGAGATGTGGTCAATAAGTAGGAGCTTGACGTAAATGCCCTTGTTATCTGGACATTCCAGAGATGTGTGTAAAGCCAAGGAGAGGGCACCTACCATGGATCTGCTGCATCAGCAGGTGAATTGCAGTGGATCAAGGGAATGTGGGAGGCTGGAGTTGATGTGACCCATGACCAACCTCTCAAAACACTTGATAGTCATAAATATGGATGGAAGAGCCGCTGGGCAGTAGTCATTGAGGCTTCTGGAAAAAATTGCTGACATTCAGTGCAAGGAT